>NW_010333549.1:0-50075 GCF_000700745.2 Antrostomus carolinensis | reverse complement strand
GAAATGGCCTCTAGTTGTGCCAGGGGAGGTTCAGATTGTATATCAGGAAAAAATTCTTCACTGAAAGGGTTAACAGGCTCCAGAACGGGCTACCTAGGGAAGTGATTGAGTCACCATCCCTGGAGGTATTTAAAAGACAGGTAGACAAGATGTTCAGAGATATAGTTTAGTAGTGGACAGGTACAGTTGGACTCAATGATCTCAAAGGTCTTTTCTAACCAAATGATTCTATGATTCTCTTAAATTTCTTGTTTCCCTCCTCATTGCAAATCCCAGTTGACAACTTCCCTTTTGTCCTTTACTCCAACATCTTCATTGTTCTCTCCCTTCCAATGAAATTATTCCTTTAATTCTGACAGTACTTTGAGGGAGGATGGTCTGGGCAGGAAGGAGGAACGTTTTATACGATGAAGAAGCTGTGTTATGTCATATTGTTGTTACAAACAGTTCTCTGCATTCAGAGTGTCGTTATCTATATGTTAGTTTGAGAAGAGTGGGAGAAGATCCGGGAGTGTTTCTTTTCGCTCCTCTGTTTTTATTTTCTGTTTCTAAGGAAGATATATGGTTCTGTAACCAGGGTGTCAGTGTCACCTGCAGGAGATCTGAATGTCATTCCTTGTTTTCTTAGGATTCTCCTGCAGTTATTTTAGTTGTTTGTGAGCCTTGGATTGGGAATAGAAAAGCAAATATGACAGTCTTCTTATTCTTGAAGTGTAAGTCCATTAGTCCCATTCTAATCAGGGAGATCAGAGCTGGGACTGTCATCCAAAATAAGTACATACCTCAGCTGCTGCAGACAAAAACTACTTTTGGGATTTTAAGGTCCATACGGGTGCTACTAGTACTAATCTTTACTTAGAAGTAAATATTTTTAACCAAAACCTGTGCTTAAGGATTTGAGAGATGAGGAAAAAATGCAAGAAATGGCAGTACACTGGAAGAAATTAAATCACAAAATGAAGGCTCTTGTTATGCTGAGCTCCATTTTCTGAGATAATTTCTCAGTAAATCTGGCTGAATAATTGCTAGTAAATAATTTGCCTGATGGTCTTTGTGCTTTGTACAGACAGTCACTAGCAGATTGTGAGTGCTTCAGAATGGTTTGTTATTCAAAATTATCTGATGACATTTTTGCAAGACTGCTTTTATGGGCAGTTCACTATTCACAAGAGAGCCATGCAGTTACGCCGTGATTAGCAGTAGTATTTGTATTCCCCAGTTGAAGAAGTGTAAGCCTTACTTATCCAATACAAATACTTCCAGAAGATGAATTTAAAATTCACTTTCCCCAGGTACAAGACTATAGAGGCTTCGAACCCATTTTCTGTGGGTGAATATACAATTAAAACTCTACCTTATCGCTGTTTGCTGACTATAATCTTGAAAGGGCTGTGCATGCAACCTGTATCCATTCATTTAGGAAGTAAAAAAAAAAAAATCAAAAACAACAGAGTTGGTGTTGGTGGCATTCAAACAGCTCTAGTATCTGCTATTTGCACCCTTCTTTATACGGAGAGGTGTCAGCCCTTTGTATAGAGTCCTCAGTTGCAATAGTACCAAAACATTGCTCTGCTCAGACTCCAGCTATAAATTATCATCATTATTATTAAGGACAATCCCATTTTATCGGACGAAGCAGAGGCACCAAGAGGTTAGGGGACCAAGAGTGCACAAAGTCTGTTACAGAACCAATAATGCAGCAGAGTTCTCTGAAAGAGCAATGAACTTGGCTGAGAGCAGCTCCCTGCCCTTCGTTGCTCTCTCTTTTGGGGATGTTGAACTTTTAGGGTTTTTTCTGCCTCTTACTGTGCCTCCTGACATCTTCAGTAATAATCCTGTGTTCAGAGGAAGGAACATAAACTTAGAGACATTCCAGGCTCTCTAATGTGATGAATGAGTCATGGTGGAGATGAGGGAAAAGGGGATCAACTGTGTTTGCTACATGGTTGAGGATAATCCCAGCAGGGAAATGTTGTATTCTTGAACTTCAAAAGGGCTGTTATAGATAGTGAGAGGTAAGCAAAGGAAATTAAAATTTACAGAAAGCACTTGACAGCATCTCTTTTAACATCACTTGTTGATGTCTTCCAATCCTGCTAGAGTTCACTAATCTTGAAGAGTTATGACCACCCAGTCTGGAATAAAAAAAATGTTCTTCCTTAAACAGACTTTGGGTATATAATTTGGCTTTAGCTTTCATTTTCAAAGTAGCTCTATTTTCACATATTAAAATTATTCAGCTCTGAATTCATTAGTAATTTCAGTTACAAGAGCTCTTTTCTATGAACATGTAATATTCATAATGTAATATTACATTACGTTATCAATCACTATGTTTTGTTTTTTGTTTTTTTTTTTTCACTTGGACTATTCTTCTTCCTCCCTGTTGTCTTCTTGCTTTCATTTTCATTTCCATTTCCCAACTTTCATGCTACACTATGTTTATCTATCAGGATACAGAAAAAGGAGAGACTGTCAAGCACAACATAGGCTATTATTTGTGTGAAGATTCGTGTTGTCCTCCAGGTGATTTTCTCTTCTCTTTGTGAGCCTGAAGGATAAAAAAATGTGTGTACCACGAGTATACATGTATGAAAGGATGCTGGGGGTGAAAGGTAAAAGGGAATCATTCTTTCTTTGTTACTGAAAGCAGAATGCAGACAGATATGCATATGACTCTCTATTTAATTTTTCTAGATATACAGGACGATAACACAATCTGACAGACTTAACATTGAACTAACATAGCTGCAGCATCAGTGTGCATAGCTTTTCACCTTTCTCTTTCCCCCTCATCAATACAGTTAATGACATTTAGCCATCCAATAAAAAGTGGTTTGGGACCTATACCATGCTGATGTGTAATAGAAAGTTTTGGGTTCCAGTAAGGCTGATTCATTCCTCCCATCTGAGTAAAGGCTGGATGTTATACAAGTAAAGGTTGAGTGTGATGAAACTGTTAGATGAAGCATGTCCTAGTCCTTTGAATGGAAAATGTAACACTGAAGTAGGCTTCATCAGGCCCTTAGGAGAGATTTCTCTCTCCAAATTTGAGCTATCTGAACATTATACTTCTCATCTAATCTCAAAGTTTTCCCTATAGTCAACAGATGAAGACGAGTGCCTCCAAATGGGCATCCATCTTCATAAAATGTCTAACAGAGAGAGAATGACTTGTGGTTGGTTAACTTCTCCCTCTCTGGGAGTCTAAAGATTACCTTAATCAAGTTACCTCAGATTCAGAAGGTGGAAGATAAGCAAGATGAATCCTACCTGAACTAGGCAATTGCTCCCAGTGATGTTTGTTCTGAAATACTCCATTCCCCTCTCCTGCTAGGAGTCCCACTCACCAAGTAATGATATTCAAGAACTTTTGACCACTTCAGGCTTGCCAAGCCCCAACAGCCATGGGAGAAGAAACCAGGTTTCAATATGCTAAATAAATTGTCTATATAAGCTTAATGAAGCTCCACTCCCAGACCCTATTACTGACAATGATATCAGAACCAGAAAGAGTCCATCTTGTCAATCAGGGTGAGATTTCAGTGTATCTGTTGAATACTTCAATGCTACTTAATGCACAGAGTGCATTTGATAAAAAACTCATCAAAGGAAAATAAACACAGATTTTTGTAATAATTTGACAATTTCTGTAATAATTCTGGGTTACTTCGGTGTGTTTGACCAAAATTATTCGTCTCATCCATTTATGCATTAGTCTAGAGATTTTTTGATTCTATTATTATCTGTTTCTACTGCATCCCTCATAAAGATTGTAGGAGTCTGGAAATTCTCTTATTTTACAAGTTGTATCTTGGAATCCCTTTCACTACCAAATGGGTCAAACATGGAGTTTTGCATGTGGAACATGGATGTTGACCATCAGAGTTAAATTTGTCACACAAATGTAGTATCTCACTTTATCAGGGTACAGGTTAACTAACCAATACTGAAATAAGAGAATGGTGAGAACTCCTGAAGGGAGATAAATGGTCCATTCTGTCTTTAGATTTGACCAGCACATGTCAACTGAAAGGCTAATCTTACCCACTGAGCCACAAAGGGAAGGGAGGTTATTGACTAGTAGCTCAGCAAAAAAACATTGACTGCCTTGCACACTAACTAAAACAGAGTCTTGTAAACAAAACAAGATGTGACTCTATAATTAAAGACTTTATAATGTATATTCACAAGTAGGGAAAATTAAGATTCCATGAGCATTTCTGATGCTTACATTTTCTGATTTCTCAGTGCTTGACTTGCAACTTTCCTAGTGTTCCTTAATCACAGATCTCTGTTTACTTATATCTATCTACATATAAGGATGTTTTGTGATCATAAAGTCTCTCATCTCTCCTTTCCCAACTCAGGAATAGAGAGGGAGAGAAGGAAAGAAGGTTCAATTCTTGTTTAGCAAATGGATGATGATACATACAGACTCATCTTCACAGGTATGAGCTGGGTGTCCAGCTCATGTCTGTGAAGACAAGTGGGACAGAACTCAGCTGTTGCATCATGGATATCAGGCCTGTGCATTAAGTGAGATGGACATAAAGGGTAAAATAACGATGCTAAAGATGTAAGAAACGCCATGACTGCAACGTCCAAACAGGACGTCAGCTGTCAAGTGCCCTTAATCTCACATCGGTGACAGTTACCTCCAGCATGGAGCGCAGAGACTGTCAAGGAAAGCACCATGTGGATGAGCTTCTTCATTTCTTTTTTCCCTTTGTCACTGATACTCCTCACAGACAGCTTCTGCAAGACATGTTTCCAGCAGAGACTGGTGACTGGCTGTAGTGATAAGAGTCTGCTCTGGACTAGAAACCAGACATGGTTTCTTCATAAATCTTATTGCTGTCAGGGTGAAGGACACTCTCCAAATACTCCTAAGAGAGATGAGGGCAAATGGCTCAGACCGTGAACCCTACTTCTGTCTCTTTGCACTGCATGAAAAGGACTTCTCCTCCATGGATATATAGGGACTTTCTTAGTATTGACAGTGTTGCATGAAGCCTCCTTCATCAGTTTTAAAATGGTCAGACCTTCAAGCTGTGTGACATGCCAGGGATCATACCAGTATCACTCCTCTGTTCTCCACCTGCAGAGCAGATCTCTGTTATGATGCAACTTTGTTGACACATGATGAAGAATTTCATATACCATAGTATGAGGTATAAAGCCCTTAGCATTAGTGCCAGGTTTGTACCCCAGCTGTTCCTAAGAAGGATCACTCTTTGACCTCAAGAAATTACATTTAAAGCAAACTGGATCAGATCCTGAATTTTCATTCCTTCCTCAAATTCTGTTCCACAAATATCAGCCATTGGAGTATCACGACAGCAGCCGTATGAGTAAGAAATTGATAGTACAACAACAAATTGAGGGCAAAAAGACTATGATCTCTATTTGTCAGGATGGAAGTAAAGGCTTAGTTGTTCCCTTCAAACACAGGAAGTAAAGCGCAACTAAGATTTTCCTGGACAGAATATGGAGACAGACTGACTCTACAGAAAAATAAAGAAAAAGGAAATGAGAGAAAGAATACAGAATTAGAAAAAAAACCCAAAACTGGTCAACACAAATACCCTTATGCTCTTCCCACGGTAAAAATGCTCATCAGAGAACATTTCCAAAACCTTCTAAACAACTGTGCAATCTAAATCCATATTTCAGAAAAGACCTAACTCTGAGGAGCCTATGTTTTCTTAACTTTCTATACCAACTATTTTCCTAACTCATTTAGACATCACCTGTGATGAATAGTCACTCTAGTAGGTAGAGACCTTATAGACTGGCTTAAGCTAGACAGGCTCAGGAGTCAGCTCACTATCACTGAAGCTGAGCTGAGTTGATAATGATCTGCAATACTCAGAGTGAATAAAGACCTAGCAATCAGCTCAGGCAAAAATCTGTGCTGCTCTGCTTGGTCTGGGGAAAATGACCGACTGCTAGCTTAGGTATGTGTTTCCAACATTCCTTTTGAGCAGGACTTTAGCTTGCAGACTTCTCAGATCAGGGAGGAAGGGATTCCTGAAACACAGCTGTCTGAGGAGCTGTCTGCACAATGCAGCATATGGCAGTTCAGGTCCAGAAAGCAGCCTGGTCGCAGTGGTGAACTGCTGCCAGTTGGCTCATAAATCTGGCTTCCCATCGCCTTAGAAATTTAGCTGAGTTACTTGCTGCTCCGATTCAATTGCTACCAACTCAGGAATCCCTATTGCCCCTATGCAGTAGAGATGTGACCTCCTGCATCTTTAGGAGGTTCTGTACATTCACATTACCTCACCACTGTGGTCATTGAATGCACTGCCATTTTGATACCCCTCCTTGGTACAGGAGCGTGTGTGTTTACTTCCTCTAAAAGGTCACACCTGCACCGACTTTATCTAAGCTATGACTTTTCAGTAAGTCTCAAAGCAGCAAGCCTTCCTGTGCTACTGCAAACTCTGGAGTGGAGCAGACCTTCAACATTGTCCCACAGAGATGCAATTCCAGTTGCATTTGCTGAGCTTTTAAATAATCTGTGTGTATTCGCTGGCAACTGGTGTAGGTGCTGTGTCCAAAAGATTCCTTATTGCCTATGTTTTCTTACGTAGAAAAAGATTTTCCAACATTAGTCCTACTGTATGTTCTCTGGTTTCTAAGGAGATAACATACTTTGTTATCCATTAGTTAATTGCAGTGACACATTTCTTAGTTATGTTGGCTTAGCGCATTCAGGAAACTCTTTTCCTTTTCTTTAAATCACTATAAATCAATGTCCTTTTTAGTTTACCTCCATGAAATGCATTCATTAATTAAATTAACTGCTCTCCCTTGCATCTGCAGCCACAAAGTATCTGTAGAATGTGACCATATTCTGTCCTTTACTCTAGGTTTCTTGGCAATTAGCGGAAAGATTCATGTTTATCTAGTTTTTAGCCCATTTCAGAAAATACAAAGACTAATGTATATCACCCCACAGATGAGGCCATGATCTTCTCTCACCAGTCAAGTCCTCTAAGACTCACCTCTGTATCTATTTTCAATTTTCCCTCCTTTCTTCCAGATCTCAGTTTTCCCTCCTAAAGAGCCATGTCTGCTTCTCAAGTTGTGTTTTCTATAACTTTTGGAGTTCATCTGGTTCAGCTCTCCTGAAACTGTTGCTAGGCAAAGAATAAAAAGAAGGTGTCTTGGCAGAAAACTCCACATATCTGAGTTATGTGGATTAGGAAGAAACTGATGCCTCTCATTCAACATCTGCAAAGGGTGAAAGAAGGTGAAAATGAGATACGTAATCCTTGTAATTCCTTTTGAAGGGTTCACTGTGTGGATCTGCTGTTCAATTACCTATAGGCCAGCAAGAAGATTATAAAGGGAAAGAATTTCCTCTGACATACAAAAGGACTTAAACCTGAAGTGTAAGTAAGGAGATTTTGCAGGCTGAGCACTATGTCTTTTCTTAAAGGAGGAAAGATGGACTTTTCCCCTATAGATCCACAGGTTTTATTTTAATTCATTCTCCTACATTTTCAAAATATTATATGAAGTGGCCATCTCACTCTTACCCTCTCTCCTCTTTCATGTGAATTATGCAGCATAAAATTTTGTACACCCACTGCAAAGACAGATGTATCATTATCATTTGCTCAGGGCTTGATCTCAGGAGAAACTGGGCTGGAATAGGAGAACAAATTCTCTTTCTCATGCTTAAGGAGTTCCACCATCTCAGAGAAATATTATGATCTCCCAACAGACCAGGAGAAGCTTCAAATTTTACTAGATACAAAGCTTCATCATAAAAAAAAAAAAATCTCACTCCCTTTATAGCACATAAATATAGAGCTTTCCTGCTTCATGTAGGAAGTACACTAGTTGTGACACCAACAAATGAATAACCAGGGTCACTAACCTGTCCCTTCCACAAATAACAATTATTCTGGTGGTGCAAGACCTCACTAAGTAAGACCTCACTAAGTCTCTGGGAATGCCCTTCACCTCCACCCTGCAGTCACAGGGGTAGCAGAAAGTATGTGCACATGTGAGCACTGGAATGGACTACAACAGTTGTCTGTTTCCATAGCTTAATTTAGTACTTCCAGAGTAAAATTAATCCTTTTGGATGAAACAAGAAAAGGACCTCAGCTTACCTATAGCAACACTTTGCCCATAAGCAAGTTGTTTTTATCCAGAGTAATAACAGGTAACCATCCCGCTGTGTCACAGGCCCTTGCTTGTAGTGTGGTGACTTGCTGTAATAAGGAAAACATTTGTCTTTGTGACAGAGCCATACTTTTACTTTTTACACTCGTACTACTCCAGCAACCAAGAAGGCCAAGCTGTGGGACAAGACTCTAGTGACCCCCTAAATAATTTAATGCCGAGATTATAAGCAGCATTGTCTGGTCTTCAAAGAGCTCTTTGCCATTCCCAGAGTCCACAGGCATTAGCCTGGGCTTCCAGAGCAGCGTCTGCAGCTGCACTCCGGCGCTGGGAAGAGGAGGGCAGTGCCCCAGCCTGGTCTTTTCAGCTGACTCCAGCTCCTTTACACTTGGCCACCTCTGGGTTTGTTTTAATAACTCAGCTCTTTGAGCATCATTAAAATGGTTCTGACTGGAGCCTGCAATATGATAGCAATCTGTATATGAACCAAAGCAACTCAATCCACAAATAATATTTCCCTGTACTGTTATGAGAACTATGAAGCCGCTACTGCAAAACTCCCAGAAGCCTGGTGACAAGAAGAGAGTGGAGGGAGAGGAATTGGTTGTGAGTCTTCCTAGAAAGGTGGATGGAAAAGGTCTTTGCAGAACTGGTATTTTAATATAGTAGCTTTCCTCTTGGGTAGTTTTGGATACTGATAATACATTCCATGCTTCAAGTAAATGTTGCATGGGTTAAGATTCCCCTGAAGGAAAGTCAAACCCAGCATATGTTGGCACTGACAGTGGGAGCTTCTGAGTTTTGTTGAAGTTTCTTATGCACACATATTTGCGTAGTGAATCACCATATTGTATATTATGTTCTCAGAAGAGTCTGGATCTTGGCATAGCCAAGGGTCTGCATTTTGGAAGACAAGATGCAGGCAGCACATGGCTCCAGTTTAAGGATGTTTCTTTAACAAGACAAAAAACTTTCTCATTCACAAATTCTCCAATATTTCTGACTGCCTGTATTTCCAAATAATATGGCACATGGTGCTCACAATTACTATGGGGATTAATTGTAGCTTACTTTGAACCAAAAATGCTGCTGCTGACCCAGGGCACAATTCAATGGCCTGGGAGCTGAAAGCAGGTCATATCAACATATGCCTATGCAGAGCAGGGATGAAATGCCAGGGCACAGCTCTATGGGCCAAGCTGGCCCAGTATTTGCCTGTACTAATTCTGGCTCTACTTGCTGCTCCATTTCATGAATACCAAATGTAAATGTAAGAGAACAGATCAAATAGTAGAGGTATTCCTGCTCTGCCTGTGAAGGGATGTCTCAGAACATCTTCGTTTGAACTATGAAGATATAATTAGTCAATCAGTATAGGAAGGGAAATCTTTCTTGTTAATAACCAGCAATGTACCAGCTGAAGCTCTCTCGGGCTTCTAAGAAGCCACTTCTAATCTTTCTATAACCTGCAATGAAAGTAGAGGTACTTCCTTCCTTCTGAGAGTAACCTACCTCCTCCCAGCACACTGTTAATTGATCCTTATCAATTGCTCAGGAGTTTCATAGACAGAGTTCAGAAAAATATTATCCTGACAGAATTCCCAACAGAAAACCCAATTTTTCTTTGTATAATTTCTTTTTACACACTCCTCCCTCACTCTTCTCACTCTCCTACCCCTCATGAAGATTATTGTTTCTTAAATTTCGCTGCAGACTAGCGTTTGAATATGTGGACATTTCCTGACAACCTCTACTGCCAATGTTGCTAAATTTGTGCCTGTTAATCCTGGACTTTTTAGTATTTTGGGTGGGGTACTCAGCCTTCTCTGACTCCTTTGTCTTTTCTTGGCATCATGGTGCCAGAGGCATTGATGCTGCATGGTTCTTGCTTTGAACTGAGGGGGACAGTTACCTTTTGCACATTTCTGCCTTGAAAAAAGAATTTATCTCAGCTATATACCTTCTGTCTTCCTTTTCCTTTTCCTACAAAAAACTGTAGTCCCTCTCTCTATGCCTGCTCTTACCACTGGCTTAAGTTCATTCTGTCTCCTTGATCCTTCTTACTTAGGAAAGTAGCTGCAGCAAAAACATACCACAGATACTCTAGGAGTAGCCTCATGCATAAGCAACTGGGCTGCAGCTCAAGATATGTAGAGACAGTTCCCTTTTCCTTGTGTGACTTTGGATAAATTAATTCTGCTCAGATCTATAAAGGAAGGTAAGCACTTAAAGTGGAACATAGAAAGATTCTATAATGTTCAAAATTGTTGCTTGTCCTATGCTTCATGTTGAGAGGTTCCTCTGTTTTCAATATTTAAATCCCCTTCTCACTCCAAGTCCTACTCCTGACCATGGTCAGAGATGGCATGGTCTTGATAGAGCTTATGCTGATGCCCCACCAGGATTCAAAAGCTCAGTTGCCTGGTCAAAACAGTTGAATTCAGAGACGTGCTGTGAAACCAGTCTTTGCAAAAGGAATAGCAATTCACTTCCTTTCAGATGACAACGAGGAAACTCCACAGTGAACACTCACCCAGCAAGTGAAGTCTCTGAACGGTCAGAGCCACCTCTCCCTAGCTCTAGGGCAATACTCAAAACACATACCAAGGGAACATCTAAGCTCTCTGCAGCCTGTTTACTGAAGCTGCTTCTTCTAGCATGAATAAACAAAAGATTCACTGGGCCAGAAAAGTAGCAAGGAGGCTGTCTTTCCAGTTCATGGTTTTCACGGGAGGGGAGAATCCTGTGTTCAGGTCCCTCTTCCAAGGATGGCTTTTGCATTTCTGGTTGTGACAAACCCATAGAACTAGGATGAAGTGCAACTGGGACATTCCTCCATAAGCATCCTGACAAGTAGGCTATAAGTTCTACAGAGAAGAGGAAAATAAAGGTTCTTCCCTGTTCTCCATGTTTCTTTATCAACTACCTCACTCCTCCTTGCTGAGGCTGACAGTTCTCTTCAGTTTTGTCCAGGGACTTTGTGCTCCTCTGTGGCGAGTTAACCTCAGCCAGCAGACAGACAGCCACAGGCTTCATGGAAATATCTGCTCCACCATGGTCCTCTCCATGGTTTGCAGGGGAATCTCTGCTCTGACACCTGGAGCACTGGAGCTTCCAACAGCCCCAGCCTTGTGGAGCCATTAACGTCTTCACATAGAGCCAACAAGTGCAGCGTGGACACAGCTTGTAGGCCTCACACTTTAAAATAGGAATCCAAATTTTCCTCTTTGTTTAGCAGTGCCACTTTAAAAAACAGTTACTTCATAAAAAGTGTTTTGGTAGGAATTGCCTCCAACTATGTGCATGGAGATTTGTGAATCCATGAATTATGTTGGAGTACTAAAGTGCACTGTAATCTGAATAGCAAGAATGACTAAGTGAATTCACATAATTTTCTGCCCCACCTGTTCTTCACAAGCAACTTCAGAGACAAGATCACTGGAGAAAACAAAGAAATGGGCATGCAAGTCAGAAGAGCATGGCATAGCAATGTGTGACATCTGTCCAACTAAAAGCAGTATTTAGTTGAAATTTTGCATACTCTTAACAAACTGATCAGAGAATGATGCAGACTAAGGGTTATTTACAGAAATTATTCACCAGTAAACAAACCAAGAAAAAAAAATGCTGTTTGTGGGCAGTTCAGGAACAGGAAAAGAAAAAAATATCAAATCACAGATGCTGTTCTAATGAATTATTCACTCTGAATTAACTAAACACCAGTTTGTATTTCTACAGCATTTAGTAACACAAAGTGATGTGCAAGCACTATCTTTGTCTACAAAATATCTGTATGGGTTAAATTAAATCAGAGCTCAAAGATATGAACAAAATGCTTCAGATGACCCACATAAAATTGTAATAGTTTCTAAAAAAATATAATTTTCTTATTTTTCATTTTAAAGGTGGACGCTGAACACTTCTGAAAATTACATCAATATACTGGTTTTGTGCTCATCTCCAGTGCAGGTGTAAAAGGAAGTTATTGATGCAGAGTTCATACATCCTTTGCAGACTGTTATTAGAGTTCCCTCTGCTGCTGACTATGCAGCTCTACTTGTACTGCTCAGGTGCTGGGCACTAACAGAGGCAAGTCCAAGAGTATGTGTTACTGAAGTGAATAACACCTCAATTACAGACTGCTGGTCTCCAGAGATAACACAGGAGTGGCAGGAATAAAAATCCTGAGACTCTGCTCCCAGACTTGTGGGTCACAGTTCTGATATTTCAAGGGAAAAAGAAATGTAGGTAATGGCACATCATCATTTATCATATTTGCTCATCTAATAGTCATGTAGTTTTATTCCCCAGACTTTGCCTTCAGATATTCTTTTGCAGCCACTAGACAATTCCTGAAAGTATAGTACAATGCTTGCCAGCATCTTGGCAAAGCAGTTATGCTACGCAGCTGCAAGATGAGAGTGACCATTACACAAACAACCATATTTTGCAATGTATGCCGGAGTTCGTATCTCTTTTTTTTTTTAAAGGAGCTCAGAGTTAGAAAATACTAGAAGCAGAAATGTCCTTTCCCTTTTCTTTTAAGCTCCAGGGTGGGGTGGAGGATGCTTCTCAGGTCCATTTCTCTTTTGCTTGGCCTCACTGAATTTCCTACCAAGTCCTGACACTGTTTCAAGGTGGTGACCAACCTCTACGCCATCATGCTCATCACACAGCATCTGTGGTGGAAACAACCATAGGGACCAGCAGGACACTGGGTTCCTTTAAGCTTGTGTCTCACCCTGAGGCCAAAAAGCACCTGAGTTCCTGCTCTGCCCAACACCACCAGGACTCCATGGCCTTGATCTCTGCCGAGACAAAGAAGACAAAGCAAACTCTGCACACCAGCACTTATAAATGAATCATGTAAAAGAAGGAAAGCAAGAGAAAAAGGACATGACTTACTGATGACAAAACACAAATTGATCCCAGAGAAACACTCTTAAATCCCTTTGTGACATGCTGGCCCCAAGTGAGTCCTTTTAATTTGTGATCAAGATAGAAAGTTCTCCCAGGAAAGAGAATCTGACTGATCCTCCAGGATATACTTAATGTTGAGTTATTTCTCTTTCACCAGCTTCCAGCAAAAAAAATAAAAGGGGAGGGATAGAGAAATGTCCCTGAATTAATACAACAATATTTTCTTGAGAGATTTCATGTGGGAAAAAAAATGCCCTTACTACTTCCACGCAGTCCCAGATAGGTAAAATTCAGACAGATCCTGAATGCAGGGAAATACTTTCCAACGCAGCTGTCTGTCCTCCTCACTCTTCAGCATTTTCTTGGTCTCATCCTTAGTTGTTCCTGAGATAATACATATGTCTTATTTTTGTAATTGCTAAATTCTATCCACAGTCTCAGAGTAAGTCCTTGATTACACCTGAGCGTGAATGAGACGTGGGCACAGAATGAGTCTATCTCAGGAGAAAAAGGATGAAATGGGAACAGAGATTCAGAGCTGAAAGTCTCAACTGCAACAAGCCTTGAACACCGTATTGAGACTTTGGAGAGCATAAACCAGCTTCTGCTTTTCACTTGGTGCGCAACTGAATAGATTAGAGGACGATGCTCACTTGCACAAAAATAGACCTCTGTGGCTGAGCTAATAACCAGACATAGGTGCTTCCAGAGTGCCATCCTTCTCAGCCTAAAGAAACATGAAATAAGCTAGGTGAAGCAGGGCTAAGAGTGTCTATTATCTGCATTGACACTATAACACAGCAGCTTGTACAGGTGTAAGTTTCTACACAGCAAAGACACCTAAAGCTCAAAAGATAAATCCAACCCCTGGGCTCTGATGGCACCAGGGCTAGGCTTCCATCCTCATTAGGCAGCTGTAGCAGGTGGTACAAATATTGCCCCCTCTCGATCCCTGGAGAGCTGCTGCTTGGTGAGACTGTGGAGGTGTTCCCAGATGGTGAACCAGTGGTGGGGAGAAGGTGGGATGAAGCATTTGGCATTCCCCTGAACTGGGAGCAGGGCATAGGAAGCACCTAAAAACCTACTTTGGTGAAATAAGTGACTCGAGTTTGGTCCCGAGGGATTTTTTCAGCTTACAGAGGAAGAACCTGGTAGAGACAAATAAAAACTCTTCCAGTCCCACAGCATAATAATTTCCCATTAGCCTACATGGAGAAAAAAATATTTCTTTTCTGCCATTACCTGGTCTGTCCATGTAGACACTGAACATTTTGGGATAATATTTTCAGTATTCAATGCAGATAAGCAGGTAGAGGAAGAAGAGTAAATTCCAGGCAGGGTCAATTGGTGCTTTGGGACTAATTAATTGTAGAAATTAACTAAAATAAGCATCTAAACCTGAATACCACAGAAATATTTGAAAAATGGATCTACATCTTGTCATTTGAGTATCACACACCACCACAGAAATCTAAAGGGCTACTGGTAGAATGTACTGGAGATAGTCCATGACAAACAACAGAGACTGACAGCCCATTGTCATTATGAGTTTCATTGCATTAATCGGATTCCTCACAATAAAGAAAATGCCGGTGCATTCACAAAGAGGAACATCTCTGTCCTGCAGGCAGCTTTAAGGAGGATTTGGTTATGTGTTTCAATGAGATATTTAAAATTGCACTCATCAGTTTTCAGAAATCTCACTCATTTAAATCATTACAGCTCAGTAGCCCTGGGATTTAAAATTAGGAAAGGGTAATACTCATCAGCAAAAACTCCTTACTAATTTATCAGAGAACAGAAAGAGACCATATTTCTAGTGAAAGAAATAAAAAAGAGGAACCTAACTATCTTTTCTATCCTAGCTACCAGATGCCAAAGAAAGAGACACATTGATGTGGCTGCTGCTAACCTTGGGAGGCTGACAGAAAGAAGCCAGATTATGTGCTGTTGGCTTATCTGCTGGTGAAATCGGGGGAAAATAGGGTTAGGTAAAGGGGAAAAGGGTAGCTCAAGGGGAAAGACTCAAACTGGCTTTAATCCGGGTTGCTCAGGTCAGCTGTAGTCCAGCTCCTGCACTGGAGCTCTTCTGAGAGGTAAATGATGGCTTTGGGAGCAAATATCTCTGAACAGCCCACAGTATAGATATTTTTTTCTTTACTATCTGGCTTCAACCCTGTGTTAAGAGACAAACTCAGCCTTATGGACATTGCTGTCTCTGGCAGGTGACCAATTGTACATCTCCCCATCTTTTTGCAGACAGGGTGCGTTAGCTGTCAGCCCTTGCTGAGGAAACTACAGCCCACCTTGTCCCTATTGCACTTGAATCTAAAGATCTTCTCACATTCTTTTTTCCAAACACTTGAGTCTGGTAAATGTCACTAGCAGAGCCCAACCCCAGGCTCTGCTATATGAATGTGCTTCTCTTATGATAAGACTTGAATTATAGTCATCTTAGAAACTTCAGGAGTATGTCAACTTGGGAATCATTTTCTTCTTACTTTCTTTGTCTGTAAGGCAATAGGAGGTGACAAAAAAGAGTTGTCTCTTCTCTGGATGGGAGGCAGGAGGGAAGAGAGGTGAGATGAATGAGGAAAAAAATCCCTGCTACAAGTGTCTTAAGAATTCAACAGGTGAAGAACAACCCTACAGCACAGCATGTGAGATCAGCTGTGCTCAAAGCTCTCGACATACAACAAGCACATGTGAAGAGAGGAAAAGCTCTTTCCCATGCTCAGGGATTTGCCATAGCATCACTAACCATGATCATAAGGGACAGAGAAATATTGGGCAGTGAATGAAAACTAACAGAGCCACCTCCCTCTAGTTTTCCAGTAGGCAGGAGTTAGCTACTACATGGAAACAAGCTTCTTTTCAGCAGTGTGAGGAGAAAACAGACAGAAGGTGAGTTAGCCCTGCCAGAGCAGGCTGTAGAGAGCAGACTAGCAGGTGTCAGGGCAGGAACCAGTACTGCCGCAGCCCTGCTGCACCAGCCCACTGGATAAACAGGAGATGTCATCTGGTTTTCTCAGAAGAGTCAGTCTAACACCTTGTAAAAGTGCTAAATGCACCTACAAGGAGGAAAGCTGGGAGCAGAATGCAAATGCCTAATGCCAGTGAGATGGGTGAGTATCAAGCTGCAGGAGTTTCCCTGGGCAGCAGTGTGGCTCCTGGTCAGCAACCACCTCCTGAGCACCGGCAGAAACCATCCCAAGCCATGCTGCTGGGAAGGACTGCAGGGGAGGGGATCCATAGGAATAAGAGGGCACCTTCTATCTCTAGTGTTAATATTCTCATTCCTAGTGTGCTGCTGTGTACAATTTGAAATGGGAACCCATAAATGGAACCAAGTGGTGAGGCCACGTTCAGGTTCCTGCTCCTCACAGTTGTGCAATTCCTACAAACCACGTCCAAAGAGGGTGATTCTTTAATTCCAGCTTGAAGAGGTTGGGGGTTTTTTATGCTCTGAAAACCTCTGATTTAGTTTCCAGCATTTTTAGGAAAGAAGAATGAATTATGGTGTCTCTGCTCAGCTCTCCAGCAGTGCTTCACAGGCTTTGTACCCTGCTGCTCACTGGTTTGCATGCCATTGCACATCCCCTGAGAGTGCTGCCTCACAAGTAGACTTGCTGTCGAAACTGATCACGGCCAACATAATCTGTGAGAATAGTTTCACAGCCTTAACCGTAAGAAGCTTAAAATTCATATAAACATTTACAGCTTTGCCAGAAAGAAACAAGGCAAAATGTCTACAGGGTAAGTGAAATAACTTAAGTAGGTATAGTAAGAATGTATAAGGGATTATAAAAGGTGGAAGAGAAGGGGAGAAAACAGGTCATGTCTCCAAGACTTGGGAAATACCTGTCCCTGCAATGTTCTTTTCCAGCTTTTCTCAGCTGCAAGCAGTACGACTTTACTTCTGAGTCACTTGCCTGTTAAGCAAGGAGCTAATATCCTTCATAAATTAATAGAAAAATAAAGAATGAAAAAACAAAGCCACCTGCATTCATTACTATATCTTCATATTTCAATGCAAACTCTTCTTTCTTTTGTGCGAAGTGAAAACTCGGCAGTCCTGATTCACAACTTCATTGCCTCAGATGTGTGGCTGTGTTGCACAACACGAAGGCAGGTGATAATTGCCTTGCTCCGAGCCAAGTTGATCCAGGTATTCAAGTTTTCCTGGCTACTTCTAACCATCCCTGCAGCCTGTGTACGGTAATGTCACTAAGTCTGATTCTCTGATGAGTAGTCCAAGACACATATATTGGTATCAGGAGTGGACTTCAGTCTTTGAGGTGTTACTGAAGTTGTACAGTGCAGTAAACTGCATGATGGTTCACCAGTTCACAGCTGCAGTAATAAGTTAGTGTAGCAGACTCTAGGTATTCTTTAGCGATCTTTGTGTCTTTCTGATGTTACTAAATGTGGTAGGTAAAATAATGTACCAATATACTGGTTTTGTGTAACATGCAAAAGTTTACCTTCACTGCCCCCATCATCTTTGATGTCAAACTATTTACTGGTCTTTTACTTACTTATGATTTTTTCCTGATCATGAGCAACCAAAATTTTACAAGTTTTGGCATGAATTATTGTTACTATTACTGTTACTGTTACTGTTACTGTTACTGTTACTGTTACTGTTACTGTTACTGTTACTGTTACTGTTACTGTTACTATTACTATTACTATTACTACAAATTGTTGGCAGTAATTTAGCTCGTAACTGAGATTTAGTATTTGGTCTGGAATGCAGGAGTTGAAAGTGAATTGCCAGGGTTGTTGCAAATCCTCTGCATTGTCTTTGAGTGCACCATTTCCCCTGCTGTAAAATGGAGGGCTGCCTTAGCTCACATACAGATTTTGAGGCTAAATACTCAGTAAAGA
The DNA here is from genome assembly GCF_000700745.2 of Antrostomus carolinensis. NCBI lineage: Eukaryota > Metazoa > Chordata > Aves > Caprimulgiformes > Caprimulgidae > Antrostomus > Antrostomus carolinensis. Next base: position 32,120 of record NW_010333549.1, on the reverse strand, counting down.
CTGTGAAGTATTCTCAAAGACTCCAGACGTAGGCTATATATAACTAAATAAAACAGATAGATAAGCGCCTCACTGACTGCAACTTATTTGCATAAATTATTCAAGGAATACTTAATGAAAAACTAGTACAATCAGGATTGTTTCATGAACAATTCATGTATAGGGAAAAAGGCTAAATTAAACAGTTTATTCATATGTAACAACTGATTCAAAAAGTTTTAGTAACTTTTACTAGCCTTTACCAATGAAGAGACCAGGGCTGAAGGAAGCTACTGAGAGCCACAACAGGAATTAACACTGAAGACAGTAAGGAAATTGAGAAATCCCTGGTTTGCAGTCCAGCATTTTGATCATCTGGATATCTGGGATTGTTTTGAGCCTCCAAAGTCTGATTTATAAAATAACTCAAAGTTTTTCCAAAGTATCAAATCTGCAAAATAAGACTTCACCAGTCTTTTCCTGATTTTATCTCTGACTCACAAGTATCACAACAATAGCTCTTCTGAAAGATAGTTATAAACTTATGCCTTCACCATGGTAGGAAATGAGCTTCTCTGCTAACATTGTCAGTCCCAGGGTTTGGCTGCCTGCATGGTGCCTGAAAGTGAATGCAAGTCCTTAGAAGTTTGTATATTAATTTTATTACCTTCTGGCTCCCAAAGGCAGACTAAGAAATTTTCGGAAAAGGAAAAAAGTCAAACTTATCATAGTGACTCAGCAATGCAAGCAAGGTAGGGAAACTTAGAAGATACCTTATTCTTTATGTAACTGTGGACCAGCTCTAAACAAAACTGAGATGAGCTCTGGTTCTGCCATTTGGAAACCAAACTCAGCCTCTGAGTTTATGCTGAAGTAATGCTTTCTGAGCACTTCTCTAACCTTGTACAGATGTTCCCACAGATCATGGAAACGTTTCTATTCAGGTGAGATTCTATAAGATAATTTTTTTTTTATCCAGCATAATTTAACAGTCTTTTCCACTGTTTCTGTTCAAAGTCACTTCTTTTCCCTGTCCTCATAAACAGTTTTCTCAGTGTCCTCTCATCAGACCTAATCTTCTGTAAGCAGATTGTTCTTCCTCTCAAATTTGCAGTTATTGAGGGGCATGCATCTACCACTTTCCAGGCAAGACACTCAGGGACCGACTTTCATTTACAGAAGGGCTCCTCTTTATCCTGTTCTGATAAGAGAAAAAGGACAGGTGTTTCTACCAGTTTCAGCTTAAGGTGTTATTGGCAGTAAGATGCAGGTTCTCAGTTGAAATGAAATGGACCCTGTTAGATTATTTTCACTACAAGATTGTGTAGAGGCCTCAATCAGAGACTACTGCAGCGTTCGCACAGGTAATGAAAAGATTTTACAAGTGTATGGTCTTGTAATTGGACTCTCATGGCTGGATGTTTATGTCTGCACTGAATCCCAGTGAAGTAAGGTAAAAACACAGGCCCACCCAGCTCCAGTGATTAAACGAAAGTTAAAGCTGAGAATGAGTTCAAAATGCCATTTGAAAGAATAAATGGGCACAGAGGATCTGAGAAAGAAAAACCACAGCATCAGGAGAGTATTATTTTGAGATTGTATTCAGATCTGAACATTACAATCTAAATTGATAAAAATCCTCTGCTATCCCTGCATATTAGCAAACCAAATATTTTTAAAATTATAGAAGAAAAAAGGATTTGACTACACTATTGAAGTATAGAGAGAATTTATGGGTTAAATATTCTTTTAAATAATATTAATATTTCAAGAAAGGCAAGGAAACAATCATCAGAAATCTATATGATTGTCAGACATTGAGTTAGAAACATGAAGACCACCACTGAAGGAATAGCTAACCTTTGCTAAATTGTCTTTAATTAGTGCTACTGAGATATCTTTTTCTCTTGGCCTTGATGTTTTGCAGTCAAGTTTAAATGGGGCTTTGACAATGCAAAATCTTCTGCAGTGATTATAAAAGTAAAAGTAAAAGATCATCTTTTTTGCCAATTCCAGAAAGCTGTATAGATCCTTTTGTGAAAATATCTCAGCACCTCAAGGTTTTCAGTGCATTATCCCCGTAATATTGTTGCAAGTCAGGAAAGCACTATAATTTCCATTTCACACGTGAAAACAGAGAAGTGAAAACAGATCTTGTGGCCAGCTGGTCTCTCCCTCACATGAAAAAAATACACTGGAAATACCTACACATCTATTTTTGGGACTACAAAAGCTATCTTTAGAGTGCCTAATGCACTGACAAAAAAATTCAGTGCAGAGTACAAGCACCCTGTATCTACCTACATGCCAATTACAAGAGCAGAGTATGTGTGGGTTCACATCCCACGAGGCTACCAAACCCAGTAGTCCCATGTTTTGCCAGTGCCTAGGCTGGAGAGCAGAAGCAGCTGTTCAGAAAGGATGGGATTGCTCAGAGGAGGACTTCAGGATCCTTCATCCAAAGGAATAGCCCTTGTGCAGCTCTTCACTGCAGGAAGAGGAAGAAATGCAGACAGGTCTTGTGCCCAGTATTTTATACCAACTACTAAATGCAGATTAGGAGCTACCTGACTCTCCTCAGAGGATGTCTATGCATGCAAATGCCCCTCATTTTCTTCAGCCTTTCAGGAACATGACAGAATTATAAAGGAGGTTTGTAAAAGAACACAGGTTGTAAGTTGAGTTATCCAAGCCCCAAACTGCCCTCCTTCATATATAACACCTGACTTTTCCTACATATATAAACAGGTTCCAAATATCAGACATATAGCAGGTTTCTAAGCCAGGTAGGGACTTCTCTAGTTCACATCAATTTTAATAGAAATCATGTGCCTGAATGCACTAGGACTTTGGAAAATTTTGCCCTGATTTTTTCCCTAGTGTTAGACTGTCCATTTTTGACTGCAATTGAAAAAAAAACAAAAAACAAAAACAAAACAAAAAAAACCAAAAACAAAAAAAAAAGAACTATTCTAAGCTGATATATAAACATTAAGATCTCATACATCTTTCTTCTTCTCTGTGACATATTTCTTTTCCTCCCTCCCCTCACCCTATATTTTAAAATATACTCACTTTGTTCATAGTCTGGGCTAGATGGCAGACCTTGAAGATAGTAAGAATGAGAAATCTGATAATGTTGAGTGATTGATTTTTTTGCTGAAATGGAAGTGGATTTGTTAGTGGAATTTGAGATCAATATTGTATTTATTTATTCATTTCTGTCTTTGGTTGAGTGTAATCTTCTACTCCTTGGCACTTGCACTTAGACCATTTGTTAAGAAGGCTGTTGAAAATGTTACAGTGGGATTTATTATGCACTTTTACAGATTTATTTCCTGTTAGATAATTTGGTGGATGTTTCATGTACTGCATGCTGGATAATAATATAAAAGGACATCACGCTTGTAAAATTGAAGGGAGTCTTTATTAGTAGAATAATTTACAGAGGCATTGCAGCTGCAGTTGGCAATCTCACCCTGCATACCCTCACTGACTTCCCAACACCTTTTCAAAACTGTCCTCCCCTCTCTTTCTACATTTCATGTGTTGACCACTCACTCCTTCCTCCTATATGTACTGATCATTTGTTTCCTGGGGACAAGAGAAACCACTGCTTACATCAGTGGTCCAAGGTTGTGAGTGATGTGGACTGGTAACAAATAGTAAATGAAAAACAGTGCCAGTGAGGTAATTAAAGGTAGAGGGCCAGATGGAGTCAGTTATAGCTCTCTCTCACCCCAGCACAAATCAAAAGATGCACAGAAACAACACAAGTGCCTGGCAGTGGAAAAAATAGATGCAGAAGCAGCACTCCTTTCAGCTGGACTTGCTCCTTCCCTTACTCCCTCCAGCCCGTCTCCTCTCCTCTCCTCTCCTCCTCTCTGAGGGTGTGTGGCAACTGGAGCTGAAGGCAGCACAGCTGTGTCTTCCAACTGGCTGCTGGTAGAGTGATGGTAAAAAGGTAAAAGAGTAACAACCAGTCAGTGGAAAGCCACCTTGCTCTGCTCACAGGGGAATTTTGGAGGTCCCCTGTCTCCTTGTCACCCCAACACCGATCATGACTAATTACAAGCCAGTACCAGCAATGCCAACAGGAACACATCAGGGTCAGCACCACAGCTGAGAACAAGTCTGGCACATCCTAGGAGTACATTTAGAGCAAGGAGTGGATGACTTCAGTACAGGATGAATGCTATTCTCCAGACTCCAAGTTAAAATAGCAATACAGAGGCCAATTGTGTTTCTCCCTTCCTGACATAGCTTCAGAAAAAGTAAGGGTATAAGTAAGAGGTTTCTCTTACAGGCTACTGGCAGTATATTCTTGCTTTGCCACATCTGAATGACCACACAGTACATAAATCAGAAGGATCCCAACACCACAATTGTGCTGTGGGGAGATTATCCTGAGCCTTTCCTGGGTCCCTGGGGCTCTCTTCCAGTGTTATTCACTTGGCAGCACAGAGGAGAGCAGAAATGGCAAAATGACTTAGAGTCATTGTCCACACTGTGTTTATTGGTAAGCATATTGCCAGAGGCTTTGGAGCAAGCCCTAATCAGCTTCAAAATGAAGCCTGCTTCTCTTATAGGACTTTATTGCAGCGTAGAGTCTTAAACCAGATTTGAATGACTGAGTAGTACCCCCAGGAGCAGTCTTAGCCCCATGGCAGAACACACAGGGTGGGCTTCTTAGCAGAGTCTAGGCTAGCAGACAGATCTTCTATTGATATCAAACTCCTTGGAGTCCAGTTTTATACCTCAGTGAGGCTCTGGTAGTAGACTTTTAGATAACTGTGGTGTATTGGACTCTTCTTGTAAAATTGCAACCCACATCTGAACCTTCCACATATTAATATGACCTGTATTTTTCAATAATGTCTAGTTCATCTCACAAAGCATGGAGAGCATAAGTGCTTTTACTGGGGGAAGAGCATGGATGGAGAAAGGGCACGTGCATAATGCAGCCCGTAAAGTGCCCACTGCGGGAGTGTGGTACTGTTGCGTTAAAAGCCAGAGAGATTTGGCAGAAAATAAACCCCCTTGCATTCCAGCTTAACCTCAGATATTAGAGGGGCTGGGGGCAGCTGGGCTTAGATTCTGAGTGATGCCAATTTGGCATTATCAGTCAGGTTGTGTTCCATATATTGAACTACCACAGCTCCAGGTACACTAATAGTGCAACACTACAGTCTGGTCATGTTCAAATGAACCAGCACAGCCACTCAGTCATGTTCAATGAGGACTCTCATGGTTGGATTCACTAATAGTGCAATGCACCTCCAGTCTAGTCACATTTAAATGAACTTACACAGCCACACTTGGTCACGTTCAATGAGGACTATCATGACTGGACTAATAAATGGTGCAGTTTATTGAAGCAACAGAGTACAGGTTCTTTTGGATTGCTGGTGATAAATATACTGTCTGCAAAGATGAGTGTAGGTACTTACGAACATAAATCTACAAACGCGTTAAGAAAAACAAAGTGTAGGTACTTAAGAACATAAATCTACGAACACATTAAGGAAAAGAAAAACAACTCTACAGAGATTTTCTAAGTTTCCTGGGGAAGGGTCAAATCTCACCCGATAGGTGTCCCTATGGAGGTAGAAAAAGAGGTTCAGCCCGTTGGCTGATCCCAGAAGTCGGCAATGGTTCATGCTGGTGTCTTCCCCACTGGTCTGCAACGGTATCTTCCCTAACATACCCCCTCTCCTAGACCATTTTTGTACTGTTTTCTTATTTTCAAGTGGAGCTTGAGTGTCTCTCGTCATGCATGCCTTTATTATAATTGGTATGAAATTTCCTCTCTTTTCCTTTAAAGGTATAGACCAGAGGAAATTCAGAGCACATGCTCAGTAAGGGATGGTTGCACCTTGGAGGTAGACAGCTTTTGGGATGGAGGTGTAGTTTAATATTATAATGAGCAAAGATATTAGATATTAGAGGGGCTGAGTTTCACCAAGGACACTGTTTTGGCAAAACTATGAGAAACCACTGGCTCAGGGCAGCAACCAGGTGGCTTATCAGTTCCACAGTACCATCTAGTTCCCCTCTGCTATGCACAGAGCCTGGCCATGGTGTCTCCGGTCCACTCCATGCTCCATGTTGTTTCTCTTAGAGTCAGTGACTCTAAGGTTGCAAGCTGTACCTAGGGAACTACCATGGAATAGATTTCTCAAATACCAACTTCCATGAGGATCAACAGCAGCAACAAGTAGCCCATGTGAGGGAGTGGAGTCTGCAGGGAAAATCTGAAGTGACTGTGAAGGAAAAGCTGATGGTGACCCCTTAGATCAGTCCTACCTTCTCAGCTATTTGCCTCCACTGAAACAACCTGCTTGTCGCCTTAATTCTGCATATTTCAGAGGATCAGAAAAAATTCCATATCTTCTCCATTCATATCTCTCTTCTCCTAGCCATCTGATCACTGTAGCATGCCAGCACTGTTGCTGAAGGGTTAGAGTATTGCTTCATCCTGCACACCTCAGCTTCTCCCCAAGCCTCAGTGAGCTTCCACTGTTGCTTCATTACAGCAGGCATCATCCCAGGCAGTGCAGAGCTACTGCTGCTCCCCATAGTAACAGTATTTGGCAGGATCTGGCCCTGCATTGCTTTCCTCAGAGTGCAAATTACTTTCCACTTTCCCTCAGTAATTTTTCAGGCCTCCACCCCCCACTCTGCAGTGTGACTCTTCTCTTTTTCCTGGCACACAATCGGCGAGGTAGGCACACAATAGATAAAGCAAAAGCTAATTGCAAGGCATGTAAAACACAATAGATGTGCTGGGAATCTATATATCAATACCGATGGGCATCCTTATGTGCACTGCATAGCTAAGCACCTCTGATAACAGGCTGGACTGGGAATGCATTGCACAGACAATAATGGATTACTAGCTACAACCCCCAAAACTAACTAAATAAAGGAGACAGGCTTCTGGGTTTGTTCATTATTCTTATAATCCTAAGTAAACAAAATCTCAGGGCTGTAGTGGGGATAAGACTTTCTTCCACTGCCCCCTCCTACCTCCCAATTACAGTTTTGGATTAGTGTAATGAGCTGCCTAGGGTGGTTTGGCCAGGAGCCAGGCTCCGAAATCACTCATCCCTGACAACTGCTGAAGTCTGAACTGCAGCAGCTGGGAATCTTGGAGCTGGGCTGATAGCCATCCCGGAGAGCAGAGGCAATTTCTATGTCTGTCTATATCCCGCTCCTGTGAGAATCAGGGGCTCTGCCTTCTTCTGTCATCCTTCACTGTCGTATGTTTACAAGCAAGGGAAGCAAGAAGGCCTGAGGAAAAAGAAGTGATGAAACAAGTGACTCTGGAAAGCCATTATGGAGAGTGGTAGGGTATCTGCATCCCTATAGCTCCGGCCCTACAATGGTGTCCAACAGTATGTGGATACCAAACAACTCCTCAATATTCAGACAAGAGAAAACTGGAAAAACAATAAGGAAAAAAACCAGCAATATTACATTAAAAGCAATGTGTCTGTGTGTCTGTCTCTGCACTGTAGTTGTATTTAAATGCAAAGTGGCAGTTACTCCTAGAGAGAATCAAGATATTGTCCTTATATTCAGATGTTATCCAAACAGCTACATCACTCAAAGGTATTACCTCTTAAAACCCCGACACTGTTCTACAAAGCTGGTGAAGGTTTTTTATTTATATTTGCTTGCTATGCTCAGCAACAGTGCTTCCAGGGGATGGAAGGAGAAAATGATAACTAGAAGGAGAAGATGAAAAGTGGATATTTACCAGATTGTTTCTTAAAGGATTCCTTAGCTGGCCTTGATGACACATGACAGCCCCCAGCATTGCCCCAGCAGGAGGGAAACTCAGACTGCTCAGGGCCGGCATTGTTCCTAGCCAGAGCTCCCAAGTCATTCAACATGGTCACTGATGCTTCAGTTTGCAACTCTTCCCAATTTTAACCAAGACTGGTTTTATCTTGAGCTCAGACAGCCTGGTTTCTGCCATACATGTGTCTTGACACATACTTTAGTGAAAGAAGAGATGGTTTGTCTTAATGAACTGCTGAGTAGCCCTTTCAGAAAGTCCCAGGTTTACAGACAGGGAAAGGCAGTGGCATCATTGAAAAGAGGCTATCATCTGGTTTGGTTACTTTCTTTCTATTGTCTAGTTCTATCATTCTTGATGTCAATTAATTTGTTCACCACTAATGAAGAAAGTTTCTTTCAGACCTAGTGCAGATAGGAAAATAATGCCCGTCTTTTCAGACCTATACACAATACCTTTTGCATTAAAAGAAACAGAAAATGCTTTGAATGTGTTTGCAAGATAAAATGACAAACAGAGTGGTAATACAGAAGCTGAATATAAAAGCCAGGCTGACCTCAGCTCTAACTACTCTAGTTTCATTGGGAACTACAGGTGCTCTGCATCTCCAACAGTCGGGTCGCAAGCACCTAGCATTTTGGTAGATCATGTTAGGAGCTTAAATTAAAGCAGAATGTTAGTGTAATTATATCTCTGTGATAGTGTGGGCACTGTAACCATCCTGGAAAAGTTTCTTTTTATAATCTGACAGCATATTGCCTGAATAATTGTGGAGCAGAACTTGTTAACAGGGAAGGGCCTTATTCTAATTACACAGCTTATGTGTTTTTTCTTATAGGCCCATTATTATCATCCTCCTTGACAGGGCTCACAAACACAAATTTATTCTACCTTCACAGCAAAACCCTGTGAAACAAAAGTCTCTTATTCTACACAAGGGCTGAGGCTGGGGTGAAGGCAGTTTCCAGCCTTCCCTGTAGCCCCTGTTTTATCCTTCTGTATCCTAGTGCTGGCATCTGCTAGACCTCTACAGTACTGGGGCTTCATAAAACAGGTTCTTCCCCTGAGGGAAAGGGACTAAAGTATCCTTTTGGCTGCATGTGGACCAGCACTCGTCACAGTCCCCACACATGGTGAAAGTGAACAGCCCTGAGGAACCTCCCTCCTCCTCTCTAATTTATGTCAGGATGCATCATGTTCAGTCCCTGTTTTGGAAGACAGGTACATCAAATTCAGGACAAAATAGGTCAACAGGGAACTGAGATATAAGGCAGATTGACAAATCCCTACCCTACATTGCACAGCAAAATACTGAGGGAAGCTCCTTCCTCTTCTTCACTCCACTAGTGTGCATATGCATTTCCAGGCAAGGTTGTGCTGTAAGTAAAAATGTTCCAAAGGCAACTGGTAATAGCACTTTTCCATTAAAAATCTTTATCGGGAAATCCAAGATGTCCAGACAATGCACTTTTTCCTTTTCTCTGCAGAGGCTGCAATGCACACAGGTAATGCTAGCTCTCCAGGCTTTGTTTTCTCCTCTCTTGCCACATGGCAAAGCTTTTGTTTGTCATGCTAAGATCTGATATCTCCATGACACTCTCCAAGCAGCACTCTCCTCCCATAGTAACTGGCACTGCATCCAGGCCTCGCTCAGTTATTTCCATTGAGATGTGCACTGAACCACTCCTCTGGAGGACCGCAACCACTCTTTCTGGCTTATTTAATAAAAGGGAACACTTTCCCCTTTTCTTTCCTTTCTTATGCAAATTGTCAGCACTTAATAAAACCAAAAATGGCAGATTACACCAGTGGAGGGCATCCGGCTTTGAACTCCAGGCTCCCTTTACTATTTGCAGCAGTCATTGATGAGCTTGGTAGTCTCCGTCACATCACTCCTGGCCATAATGTCAAGGACAACACCACATGGAAGCAGAAGTCACTGCTTCTGAAAAGAAGGCCACTCATTTCTTCAGGCCTGAATTTCACATTCAGATAATAAGAATAACACCTATAGGTCACACAAGGGAGTAGTAAGACTTCATCAGCACTTATAACAGCACTTGGATGAGCCCTGGATGAAAGGGGCTACAGCAGCCATACGCTTATCCAGGAACAAGGAGAGTGAGGAAGAGAGGAAGACAACTCAGAAATTTCTGTTGCTAATATAATTCCAAACCAAAAAATAATCTCTGTGAATGGACTGTACCAGGGGCTTCTATCTGACAAGCCAAATGAAATATGAGAAGCTTCGAAGCAGGATGGCAAACGTTATCGGGGACGAAATGAGCAGAGTGTGTATCTGGCTGTCACCAGGAGAGGAAGAAGGTGCCAAGCCCATATCTGCTCCCAGCACAAGGAGCAGATGAGCTGCCCTGAATGACAATAGCTCTCATCAGAGAAGGATACAAAGTGCCTGAGAAGTGATAAAAAAGCAGCCAAACTGTTCATTTTCCTAAGTGTATCCCCTTATTATATTTTCTTTTAAAAACCTCTTTTGTCCAATTTTAATGCAGATGAGAAGTTGCCAGATTGACAGCCCTGGAGACTAAGGACCTTCCTCATTATCTGTAGCCTAGACAAGGGCAATAAAGCATCCCTCAAGCAATCTCTCTGCTCTGGCAATGTGCCTTCTGGCCAGCAAGACACAGAGCGGAGGGAAGGGAGCTGTTTTTGAACACAAGATCAGCTCTCAGTCCCTGGGTGGAGCTACCTGCTATCCAGCTCGGATTGTAGCCTGTAAGAAGCGTGGAACAGAAATGTATGGAGGATAATATTTTAATTTTATATGACAATAATGTAAGTCCTCAAGCAACCCACAGTACGTGGTGGACTGCATTTCAAAAACACAGTGCCAAGAGAATAAGCACTGTATGAGCCAACATCTCACAGAATGAGCTGGATTCTTACCATCAGACTAGGAGAGATATAGGGGTAAAACCAGATCCCTGCCCTGCCCAGGGGAAACATATTGCTTAGCAGCTGGTGGGTGATATCTTGACTCCAAACTGAGCAGGACCCACCAGTCTCGTGTGCACACCAGGGGAGGAACTGACTATACAAGGCAGAGATTCTCCTTTTGAAGAAACAGAGTGGTAGCTTTCTTTTGAGGCACTGCCTTACCTTCCTCTAGCCCCTGATGAATTTTGAACCTTCATGGAAATGAGAGACAGTTTGCCCATTTTCATTCAGCAGGGGAATCCAGCAGGAACCAGGAAGAGGTGCTTGGTACCAAAACACCTCCCACCAGCCCTGATCAGAGAGGTCACGCTGTGGTACAAGGCAGCAGCTCCTGGCTCCTTTTGAGTTAGGAACCACACTCCCTGTGCAAAAATGGTTCTGTCTCGCATCAAGTGCTGAAAGACCTTTCATTTTTTTCTTTCTATTAATATAACAATCAAGTTTCCAGTTCAAAGACCTGAATATTCAAGTTGGAATAATCAAGGATCTGACTTCAATGGGCCTTTCTCTGCTAAAAAATTACACTGTTTTTGCAGGACCTATGTGGAGAGAGGAGGGTAAGGGAGGATTGTCTGTATTAGAATCACTAAGCCACCATTTTCTGTTGCAGTAATGGGTATTATTATTATATCTGTTGCCATAGACATTATTAATGCTATTGTAATAGTAGTTACTATTATAGTTAATATAATAGCATTATAGTAATGCTATTATATATTATAGTAGTATTATAGTAATAATGAATATTATAGTAGAAGCAACTGCTGAGGTCCTAGTCATCTTTGTTCATCATAGCTAGCTGTATCTGCACCTGTTTATTCAAAGACAATCCCTAGCTCTAAAAGTAAAGTATTTTAAAAATAATAAAAATAGTTGGAGTAAGCTTAAAGTACTATCTAGTTTCTCACAAGATGGTAAACTGAAATCTTGAAAATGGTTGCAAGATGAAATCAGTGAAGTAAATCAGATTGTAAAATGCCATTTGTGTCACCTCCCCTCCAAGTGCTGTACAAACATCTGCTCATGTTGTGTAACTTGCTTCAACATGACTTGGTGACCTTGCTCTTCAGAGGCAGGCTTTGGTCCCAATGGAATAACATAATCCCTTCTTCCCCTGTAGGAGTTTTATCTTGCCTGCTCTTAGCCTCTTATTGCAAGTTCCAGGAGATCTGATGTGTTTTTCATTCCTGCCTCCAAGAATGTCAAGTAAAGGATTAGCCAGGAATTCTCTCTGGGAATAGCTTTTCGCCAGGAAGTACAGATTCCAAGCACTGTATCAATTTCCTGGTCATTATTATTTTTATGGTCATCTACTGCAGGTTTATGAACAAAATATATTTTCTCAGATCGGGAGATACATCAGAAGTTTTTCAGTTTGGTGAGTTTACATGAAATGATTTGTCTGCTTCAATTCAGAGCTAAAGTACATTCTGTTTATCTTCCCAAATACCTCTTTGCTTTCTCTCCTTTCCTGCCTCAGCCAGGACTGCAATTGCAATGTATTTAATGCTGTTCAGCAGAAGTCTCAGGTGCAGACAGCTGAGCAGTTGCAGCTTTCTTCATGATTACATGTACAAGGCAGGCTTCCTTGCAGTAGGACAATGTTTGAGGTTAGCATTGCTGCAGACTATAATTTAGGTACGTTTATTCTCAAACTCTTCTTTTCCATTCCAAGTACATGAAGAATTACTTTGAAATGTTACATATTATTTTAAAGGTTAATATTCTGGAGTATGTGAATCTGATATGGGTCATTAAGTGTATGAAAATAATCTATTGCTGGGTAGGATGTTTTAACCTCAGTATCTGTGGCTAGGAGATGCCGAGCCCTGCAGCAGTGCTTCCAGGCATGGGAAAGACTAGGCTTGACTTGGCCAGGTTTGCCTCTGGCCTGGTGTACCAGGGAAGGCTCCAGTGACTCTGAAGGCGCTCTGGTACTGTCAGAAGCCAGGGAGAACTGAGATGCTCAACTCCCTCCTTCACCTATCATGCCTTCTGACTTTCCACAAATGTACAAGCTACCCCTTAAACAGATTGGTGGGGGGTTTTTTGTAGGTTTTGTGTGGCTGGTTAAGCATTTCAGACCCTTTCTGTAACCTATGAATGCTGTGAGAAAGAAAGCATAGCCAAGGTTCAAAAAACCATGGCAGGATCAAAGGATCCTACCTGAACTCTGAAGTTTAGCTTTGCCATTGCTTGATTCTCTGCATTTTGTGCTTATTACGTTTTTCCTTCACCCCTTCAAAGCTAGCTGTCATTCCTTCCATATGCAGAAATATTGTAATTATTCTCTTTGGGAGAAGACACAGATGGGATCTCAACATTTTTTTGGTAGTGCAGGTACTCCTTTGACTCAGCAAACCAGATTTCACTTCTTTTACACTGCTTTAAATCTAGTTTTCAAGCAGTATAAACTAGAACGAGTTGTCTTTGCATCCAGAAGCTACATAATTACTTTTATGTTAAGCACAAACTGCTCAAAAAAACACATTTTATAGCAAAAGTTTCTCTGACAAATTCTTCTCACACCAACAAGAATTTGTAAAAGGAACTACTTTCAAGGTGGTGAATGTTTCTAGGAAAAACAGCTCCTAAGGTTTAGAGGGGGTTAGGGTGATACCTGGTTTCCTTTTTCCTACTCCCTAGCCACAAATTATTATCAAGTCTTCAAAATTCTGCATAATGTGTTTTGACACCCGAAGGTACAAAGATCATTTTTGATGGATGTTTGAGGGTACTTTGTTTTTTATTATCCTATACTTTTATACAAATTGGCCTCCCAGCTGCCTTTTTTACAAATAAATATCTCCTCATTCATTTTTCAGCCCACATATACTTTGCATGCTATGCTATATAGTTGCATTTTATACAATTGCAAGAAAGATACTATTTTCTGATGTGGAGAGTTTATCTCCCTTGCTAGTTGTCATGGCATTTTTAAAAGTTGTAGCAAAACATTTGGCTCTCCCAGGAGATCTCAGAGGGCCACGGCAAGACAAAAAAAGTTACATTTCATTACCCTGCTAAAATATTACTGAATTCTAAGGAGGTAAACACTGGTACACTACCAGCTATTAACTCTTTAGATAAAGCAAAAATGAAGTATAAAGTCTTCACGGCACCACTAGTATTAACCTAGGATGACAATATAACTTCTGGTCATTTTGACTGGTTTTCTACGTCTCACCTGAAGCCTTTGAGCCTGAAGGCTGTATCCTGAGAGGCAAAATAAGCCCTGGGTTTTACAAACAAAGTTTCGTTAGGGAATGGTTACTTAATCATCATCTCAGATCAAGTCCCCCAGGAACCTCTGAAAGCTCTAGCCCTTGTTAGCATCTCATTATCCAGCATCTTGCTTTCATCCATTTTGCTTTGCCATGGCTTTAATACAAACCGTGACAGGATGCACTTTGGGAGGGCTATTTAAAGCTTGCTGGAGACAAAGCTTGCTATGTCCAGGCACTGAGTCAGGTCCTCAGCTGGTGTGCCTCCATCGGTGTTGGCAGGAGCAAGCTCATTCACACAGAGCAAAGGCACTGGTCCTGTAAATGCTATAGCAAACCCATATGTGATTTCTGCCTATCTTTCAAAATTTTGTGACTTTGCTGCCTTTTTTTTTTGTCACTTCCAGCAACTCCTTGCTCTGTTCTCAGACACCTCCTTCAGCAGCCTCCCTCATTCTCATTTATTGACTCCATTTGCTTGTACTCATGATTTTCCTTTTTAAACCTCTTCTCTAAGCAGCTTGTGCGAACACACTGTCCAAGCTGCTTACTTTGCTATCTGCCCAATTACATGTACTCTGTCTTTTGGGATTTGTGGCATTTTGTGTGTCTATAATGGCAGATGCCAAGTGAGCCCTTTCATTTACTGCAATGCAAACATAATTGTTTCAAATTTCTCCTCTGAACTGGCTGCATATTTTCAATTTGTTGCTTGTTTCAAGACATCCTGTGCTTGATAGCTCTGTTCTTAGCCTTACTCAGTCCAAAGTCTGCTTTTGCAAGCTGCTCGTTTTGTGGATTATGTATGAAAAGGAGCCAGACAAATCTGTCCTATCGAGGCATCTCTAAAAACTGTCAGTATTGCAAACTCACTCCCATTTTTCTTGGGTCAGCTAAAGAAGAGTATCCCTGAGACATTACATTTTTCTCTCCCAATTAAATGGAAACATATCTGGTTCTTTTATCAGCTGTTGTAAATCAACATTGCTGAAGTTAGTGGGGTTGTACTGATTTGTGTTCATTGAGAATTTGGCATATGTACCAAGCTTAGTAGCTTCTTCACCAAATGCTCTTTCATTGTAACTCTCTCTAATTATGCCTTCCTTGATAATAGAAAATTTAGACCTACTATTGCATAATGGAACCTATAGACTACCATCATCTTTTTTTCTGTGCTTTGTGTCTAGTGTCATCACTTAGCTCAGTATATAATGCCACTGTCAAATAATCTCACACTTTCTGACAACTTTTTATGTTGACTTTGCAATGGTATAATTCATCTTACAAGTTGCAAGGTTATGGAAAATAAGGTGTCCAAGGCCAGAGTCTCCTAGACTCATCCTCCTTGCAGTGTCCCTGTGATGCAAATACCTGGGGATTTAGCTGCCACAAGAAAATGTTCTTCTTCCTGTGTACATAGAGTTTGCACTGGGGCCGAGCCAGTCTGACCTCAGCACTAGGTGCATTGGTGAACCGCAAAGATTCAGGTTTGCAGTCGATGACTAATTTATGCTGTCCTCAAAACATGAGAAGTCCTTCTAGCCCCTGGCTCCAAGGACACCTTGGCTGAGTCCCACCTCTGTACTGGGGCATATGGATGGTTTCCACCAGGGTGTGCATATGGTCTGATAAAGTGAGAATTTGAATTCAGCACCAATGACAGGAAAGTCCTGGATGGGAAAGGTGAGAGAAGCAGTCTTAACTAACTCCTATGGATCCCTTCCTGGCTGGAGACTTGTCCTGGCTTTGCCCGCACACACAGTCAAAATCCTGCTGTTCTGACTCACAGCTGTGTTACTATAGTTTTATGACAGCATAATTCAGATCTGATTCTTTTTTCGCCTGCTTTTCTAACATTACTTACAGAAAGTGCTTCAGTTCTCTTTCCCCATTCCACCTCAGCCTAATCTTTCTCTGTTATCTCTTTCCACATATGCTGTCATTTTCCCTTGTGAGAAATCACAACTAAAATACTTCTTTACTTTTTCTTCTTCTTCTTTGCTATTTAGTACACACTCAGCTGGGTTGTTTCCTTTGGGTATTTCTTTCTTAGGAAACAGAAAGCAGTCATTTATTGCCTTACTCATCCATGTTGTTCAAGCTTTTTCTTCCCCTGCCTCTCTCTTCAATCTGAGTTTTCATCTGAGGAAGCAGTGTTCATAGCAAGGCAATGTCTCTGCCTCTCCAAAGATTTCTGGTAAGTTTTTCATAAGAACTTCACCTTCTACCCCTTTTATAAGACCTTCACCTTCTACCCCTTGCCTGTTGGCCTATTTATTGTCCCTGACTGGATGAAAAGGCACTGAGAGACAAATTCTGTCTACAAATTCCCTAGGGCTGACCTCTGTATTTTTACAGATTTCAGAGGACTGTAAATTGCATGTATCTTCCCAGACCAGATTCCAGCCCTGAGATGTGTAACTGCTGTACATATAGAACAAAAATGCAGTCCCTGGCCTAAAAAGCATCCAAAATCAATGCAAGACAAGTAAGATTAATGAATGAGAAGAGACAGAAGTGGACCAGAGCAAAAAGTGCTACAGGTAGCAGCAAGAATTAGAAAACATTTTGGATTTGAAATCTTTTCTAGGTTTCAGAGCCAAGAGAACTTTACAGGAGTGCCAAAAAAACCCAACAACAAACAAACAAACAAAAAAAAAATTCCACCACCAAAACTGTGAAGGGTTATCTCTTCTCAGACAATTGGGGAGCAGAGGGCAAAAACATTAAGATGTTCAGTGAAGCAATTAAAAAACAGGCACTGACAACTGCCACTCTCAGCCAGCTGGATGTTTTTATGTTGTATCTTTTCTGCAGATGGAAACCTCTACTAGCAGAAGGTTGTTGGCCACTTTCCTCCATCACTTCTGTCAGTTGCATACCTTTGCCTTGATCTAGAAAGCAAGTGAAAATTTTACTGCAGATTAAAGGTCTGAAATTACATTTTGCTATCTTCTGCATGTTCTTAGCAATCCTATTAACTTTGTTTGAACTGATAACATTTCACAATGAGCAATCACAGAGAGCCAGCACTCTTGCAACTGCCTGAGTTGTGGTACAGTAGTACTCCTTAAAAGACAAGATCAGTTGCCAAAGCATGCTAGTTAGGTTTGCTTAGAGATCTGTTTAGGCATCTGTTGCTAGTTTTGCTGGACCACAGTGATCCTTCATTCCTGGTCCATGTGCAAACTAATGATCTGTGCTGCAGTTTGTCTTTTAATTAACTTCCAGAGGGGCTGCTTACTGAGATGCACATTATGAACTGAATTACTCACAAAGGCAGAGAATTGAGGAGGTGCACGCTCACCTCCAGTGGCAGGATGCAGTGACACTGAGTTAGGGAAATTGTGAAAGATCTTGCTCAGATGATCTTGCAAACAGGGTGAAGCTAGCCAATCATTACTCTATCCTACTGCTACCAAAAGTGTCAGAAGCAGTGCACACACTGGAAGGGAAGTATCACGTTGGAATATCTTGTGTAGAGTATTGTGTAGGTAGGCACTGCCATCTATCATTAGGGACAGGGTACAAGGCTATGGGGACTGAGTTCTACCACCCTTAAAATTATCTTCTTTTCCAAGATATTCAAGCTGATGAACATTTAGAGAGAAATACAAATTACATACTTAGGAAGTAGACACTGTCCTTGTGTGTCAAGGCGTGCTGTGACTGAGGGACATGCAAAGGCCAGCAGACAGTACATGGATAGGCAGTCTGTCTGCTGCCAATTTACAGACAGACCAGAGGTCTGTAAGCAACTCCCTAGAAAAGCAAAACACTTTAAGCAGATCTGTTCAGAAACTTCTCAGAATTATGCCAAGTCAGCATGGACCTCTTGGACCCTGTGATAACCCAACCCAGGTTTGGAAGAGTATGTGCACATGGGGTGGGATATTCAGCCATTCTGAATGCAGCTTGAGCTCTTCACTGCAGCTCTCAATTTTTCCAGAATGAAAGAGATGGCTTTGGAAACACTGCCAGGTTGCTGTGACCATGCTTGTGCCCATAGCCCCTTAGGCTGCCAATTCAAATGAGACAACTTCCCAACAGGCCCCCTCCTAGTCACCATCTGACAGCTAATGTTCATAATTCCCCTCCTGGAGGGAGTATGGTGATGTCTTTACTTGTCTTTATTTGTGACACATCATGGCTGAGGTGAGGGGAACAATACAGCCCACGATTAGCCAACAGGGCCCCAAAAATCAATTTGGTTATAGAATAACTGTGATTCAGCTTGGAAGAAGCAGATAGGTGATTTAATGACCTGATGCACTGGATCCAGGAGCTACCACCACTGTCCTGATCCTAGTACTGTGCTGACAGGAGTAGAAAGATATAGAAAGTATTTTCTCTCTGGGAAACCACTACTTTCACTTGAGGACTTTATTGCTCCATCTTTGCTGCTGAGGATCCCAGGATGGGCTCTATGGGTGGGCTTCAGCTCACTTTAACCACCCAAATGTGAGATACGCAGGCTGATATCTGATATAGGTCTACAGTTTTCCCTATACAGCCAAGATGATAGGGAGATAGTGGCATTTCCAAATAGAAGCTTACCTGGGGCAAGTGGGATGTGGGATGTTCTCTGAAGGTGACCATCTCTTTTGATTGTGGGGATGACACTTAAACTCCCCAGCCTAGACTGACAACCTTATTGAAGTTAGAGGAGGTGAAAGCCGAGCTCAGACCAGTAATTTCCACAAAGAAAGTGAAAAATATTTATACCTCAGTGTACTTTTAATCTCCTAAATTGTATACTCACTTCACCAGAAGGAGGTGTTATTCTGAGCTTCATAGGAAAAAAGGGCATGTTTGCTAAATTTTAAGCCCATGGTAGCTTTTTAGCTTGCCACCAGCTCCACAATGGAAAGGATGTTCCACCAGCTCCCCACTGGAAAGGATGCTATCTGCCATCAAATGAAAGCAGCTCTTACTCCTAATTTTAACTAAGAGAAATTGCAGCAGAAGACAGACCTGAACTAGACAATGAGAAGGAGAGAAAGGTGACAAAGGATAAAAAGGAAAAATAAGAAAAGAGGATGCAAGAAGTGACAGACAGGAGAATGAGGTACAACAATACTTGGAGGATATTTCTGATTCTGGGGAAACTATAAACTCCTGTATTTTGGGGGAAAGATGATCCTCACTGGTGAAACAACAAGTCCAGGACAAAGGACAGCCTTCAGAAAGACAAGATGGTGTTTTTTCAAATGTATCCTGGAACATGAGTAGCCCCTGGGTGCTGGTTAAATCTGAAATGAGCAATCCTGGACTTCTGCTGCTGCAAATCCTCTTTATGAGCAAGACACTATATTTAGGTCTCTCCTGACAGGTGGGAGGACCAGAGACTGGCAAGCAAGTTACAGTGAAATCAGAAATTATAAACTTTTATTGCTGCATAAGGGGAATTTGAGCTCAGCCTTTGAAGGAATTCAACAAAATTGCTGTATTGTTTTTAACTGTTTGTGCAGTCCTAATGAAGAAAATACTGCTGTGGGTGATGCCACATTTTTAAAATATGCACACAAAACAGTACAAGCCTCTGTTGCTTTACTTGGGAACCAAATCACATTAGTATCAGTTCTTACAGTTGCATCCTCACAGCATCAGGGACAGAGCAGGAGCTTAACACATACAAGCCATTGATTTCAGCAACTTTTGCTCTTTTTTCACCAGAAAAGAAAATGCTAATTTAGGAAGGGTGAAAGTCTCCTAGGTTTACCAAGAATTAGGTTTCATCCATGCATCTTTGAACTTCCATATATGATACAGAAGATTTAGTCCCATCAGCTGAATGCTACTCAGATTCCTAGAAAAACTAATCTTTCTATTAACCCTTTACCAGATTGCTACTACAAGCCTGCTTGTTTGGTTTTTTTAATTTATGAGGTAAGATAGAATTTAAATAGTAGCAATCAAAATTATGTTGAGCTGCTAAATCAATTTGGAAGATATTGATTTAGCAATTCAGACAACTACGTTGTCTGAGACCATGAGAAAACCTCATGTTCCTTGCTAATACAATGATGCCCTGCAGATGTCTTAAGACAGGTTTAAAACAGACAAAAGGATGTTTTTCCCAAAGTGTGTGGTACATCTGTGGAACTCATTGACACAGAACACTTATGGAGGTCAAAGGTATAAAAGACCTGGAAAAAGGGTAGATGAATACCCAGAAGGTTGATACCCCAAACAGCTATTAAAGACTAAAGAATTTATGTTTCTCTCCCCCACACTCTCCTCCTTTTTTTTTTTTTTTCCTTTGTTGAGCATCCACATTATTCATTTCTGCCAGAGGCAGGATACGGGTCTGGATGATGCTTTGGTCAGTGTTTGGACAGATATTCTTGTGGATTTGTACTTTTGCCTATGTCAGCAGGGCAATACTTCTGTCAGCCCGACTAATGTTCTTTAAGGAGCTGATAGGGCTACACAAAAGTAGTTAGTGAAGCAGTTGTAGCATGGGCAGCTCATTAGAAAAGGTTACTCTGTATTCATGCAAAAGAGCCTTCCTCCTTGGTGCTGCATTGAAAAGAATAATGAGTTAGTTCTTTATGCAGTTTCAGGTAATGAACATCGTTGTGAGACTTATGAGAACGTACAGTAGTTGCAAATTCAATACTTTATAAATGTAAACAAATCAAATCCCAGGTGAAAGGTATTGTCTGTTTTTTAGCTTCTGGGAGTAAAGAAGTGTTTATGAATGAGAGATATGTGTGGTTCTTTACACTTAGGAAATATGCATTAAATTTGCAAAGAACTGAGGTAAAGCCAAGCACCTTGATTAATCCTATCATGCATTACTTGAATGCAAGCTTCATCAGAAAATGGAAAAGGAAAGCAGTTTCCTTTATTTTCTGATCCAGACTGAATGCATATATGGATTGCTGTTCAAAACTGGCATGGATCCTATATGATAGTCAGGAATTGTTTTTTTTCCCAGCCTTTAAGATGAATAAGGTGAGTTGAATTTGAGCTGTAGATGAATGGAATGAGAACTCAGATTTACAGATATATATTAATTTTGTGGACAGTTTAACCCACTCAAGGTTGAGTTCATTGACGGATATTCAGGAGCACTTGCCTCTCCAGGAAATGCAGCCTAGTCACTGAGGCAAATACCTAGGAGAGTTCTGGATTTACTCCTTGAGTCAGGGTGACCCACGATGGCCTTCACCTTAGAGACTAATGAGGTAGGGACAAGATAATTATTTGTTTTTCAGGCTCTGTGGTTTGCCTGAGAGAGGGCATTCCTAAGCAAACTTTTCCAAATGAGAGTATTTCCAATATCATTAAAAATAATGCTTCTGGATATAACGTGAAAAACCGGAGAAAACATTAGGTTTGCAGAATAAAGATCTCAACCCCCTCAGCTTAAATTATGTAAGCAGTAGGTCATAGGCTTTATGCTGAATCCCTGCCTAAGGGTGAGTTTCACCCATTGCTACACAGATACTCTTAGTCTGTTGAAAATTTGCCAAAAATGTTTTTTGGTAGTTGCTGAGCCTTGATCATGAGAGTAAAGGGAGAAGATATCCTTACTTAACTTTTCCATTTCTTGTTTCTATCATTCTGTGAAAAAAATTGCTTATTTTACTCTAGTAACTTAAGTAAAACACTCTCTCTTTCAACTTTTTTTAATGTCCTTAGTAATAAAGATCATTTATTTTCTTTCTTTTTCTACCTAGAATTAAATCACATTGATAAGAAAACCACAGGCCAGTGGTACCAAATGCATAGCTTTTAATAAGAGAGACTGCTGAATAAATATTCTGGTTTTATTGAATTTAGAAATGAGTACCTTTAAAATAAAAGAATGCTTTAAAACTTTGACAGTTCAAAATGCACAAAAAAATAAATCAATAAGGAGACATAATTTGTATGTTGTTTTGGAATATCTTTTCTTGCAACAGGATATATAGAAGCAAATATTGATTTACCCTGCTTGAATTTTGATAGCTACAAGGAGCCATTAAGGAACTACCAAAAGTTTGAAAGTCACAAAAAATATGAATAGTCATTAACTACTGAATTAGAGAATATTTTAGCTTTGCAAAAAAATAAAAGAAATAAAAAGAAAAAGAAAGCCAAACGAGAAGACATAGTCTGCTGTCCTCATTTTAGTCTGAAGCACACTTGATCTTATTGAATCTCACATGTGCAATGCATCCCTGAAAATAAACCCCAGCTCTTTCCTTCTGACAGGCAGTTTGCTCAGTATGGTTCTTTGCTTAGTCACCAAGCAGAGGCACTGACCTGGCAGTAGGACACACCTTCTGTCTTGCTAGGGATGACTTCTCCTGCGGCAGTGCAAAACCAAAGTCCTGACTACTTATTTCTTTCCCATTGAACCTTTCAACAACCTGGCTCCCATGTTTCAGTACACCTGGAAATACTTTGTTTAACTGATGAATACACAGTAAAGTGGCACTCACTTCTGAACATGTTTCCCTTCCCTTTATGAATATATTAGACTCAAGAGTCTGGCTTCAAGCAGATATTTGACCCCACAAAGTAAAAAAAAAAAAAAAAAAAAGCCAGACTCTACTTCTCATTTGGAACTTCACTCCCACCACTGTTTTTAGATGGAAGGCTTGCTGTGTAAGACAGCAATGGATGGTAGATGGCTACATAGAAACTGTGACATCCATTTTAGACAGAGTTTCCCAGCCAACTTCCAGGATGCTTCATCATATTGTCTGCAGTCTCAGCTAAATTTTGCAGGATATTTCTTTGGCTTCCCTAAACAGTCATGCAGTTCCCCTTAGCAAGGAGGAGTAACTCAAAAGAGCTTGCACTGCAGACTTGAGTGAAATGACTGAGTTACAAGCTTCCAGCTCCAAGGTTAACAATGATGACATGAATCCCTGCATAAAGAAATATATTTAACTACAAATCACAAGTGTAGGTTAAATCATAATCACAAAAAAAAAAAAAAAAAAAAAAAAAACAGACTCTACTTCTCATTTGGAACTTCACTCCCACCACTGTTTTTAGATGGAAGGCTTGCTGTGTAAGACAGCAATGGATGGTAGATGGCTACATAGAAACTGTGACATCCATTTTAGACAGAGTTTCCCAGCCAACTTCCAGGATGCTTCATCATATTGTCTGCAGTCTCAGCTAAATTTTGCAGGATATTTCTTTGGCTTCCCTAAACAGTCATGCAGTTCCCCTTAGCAAGGAGGAGTAACTCAAAAGAGCTTGCACTGCAGACTTGAGTGAAATGACTGAGTTACAAGCTTCCAGCTCCAAGGTTAACAATGATGACATGAATCCCTGCATAAAGAAATATATTTAACTACAAATCACAAGTGTAGGTTAAATCATAATCACAAAAAAAAAAAAAAAAAAAAAAAAAAAAAAAAAAAAAAAGAAAAAGAAAAAAACCCCAAAACTCCAAAATCCCTGCATTTGTGCATTCTTTTTATTTGTCTTCCACAGATGCAAATTTTAGGATTTGGCATTTCCAAGCTTTTACTAGTACCACATAGCTATCAAATTTTCTCAAAATGAAAAGTGGGGAAATTAGCCATTAACATTATTCCCACTGCTTGAGTTCTGAGGAAGACAGCTAATCACAAAATGGAGATGAGCACACTGGACTTAAACTAGTCATTAGAAATCAGTGTAGCCCCGTATAAACCAGGGATATTTTACCATTGCAGAATCAGTTAAACATCTGGCAAGGTATTACTCATAAGAATAAAGTTGGTCCATCTCAGGTACCAAAACCTGTTCTATCTCCTATGTATTTCCATGAGGTCTGCAGTTTGCTCTACTGAGTGACCCGGTCGTCTCCCACCAAGTGAAGACTCACACCAAGCTTGTCTCAGTTGGAGGCATTTCTGCACGTACTGCTGAAAGTAAAACAGATATATGTAACTGGTTTTTTTTGGTTGTTTCATTTGGGGTTTGGTTTTTGTTTTATTTTGTTTTGTTTTTTTAATAGAAAGTATTGTCCTTTGTTGTAAAATAAAAGAGCTGAGCAGAAATAGGAACATAGGCAAAAAACAAGATGAGAGGGACTCAGAGCAGGTGCTGCCTTGCCGTTGTGCAATAGGCAAGGGACACCTTCAGAGCCATTCCATATGCAAGGTTGGCTCTAGCATGTGCAATCCTATCTCACACTACAACACTTCACATCCTGCTGTATTATACAAAAGGAAACCAGTAAAGCAACCTGTGATGTGGCAGGCAGACTGCTATGAGTACAGCTCTGCAAGGGCAGGAGTTGACAGATGCAACACCACTCTCGCTCTGAGACATCCATGGTAGATTAATATTTTCTTCCCCCACCACCACCTCCATGGGTTAACTCATGTCTTGACAGTGAAGTGACTTAATTTCAATTCGCGTTCTGTGCCAAGAGATGAGCAGATCACAGAAAGTGCTGAGCCACAGGACCTTCCCTTCTCAATAGCACAAAGCTCCTAGGGTGTTCGCTGCCACCTTCCTAGGGCAGGTTGGCACAATTAACTTGTCCCTGTTTTTGCCAAGTCCTGTCACCACGTACGCCCATCATCTCCCACATTGACTCAGCCACATTTTAATAAAATTTTTTTGCTGCCCCGAACCCCCCTCCTTATCCCCTAAGCCACTGCTTGCCCCAACAACCATTCCCTGCTCCCCATGAGTGCCTCTACTTGCCCATGAAGTGCTACCACCAGTTCTACCCTCTAACCCTTTCTGATCTCGCAGTCTGCCCCTGCTTTTTATCAGTCTAGAAGGAAGCAAGCATGACTCTGAAGGACAAGCTGTTGATCCTCAGAATAAACTCTGTTTACTTTACTGTTGTACTTCATGTTATTTAAGGTAACAAAAACATACATGCCACACATGGAACAAGGTTGGGAAGAAAAGAGATGGTGACAGATATAGGGGTGTTCCTACATTAAGTCAGAGTACATGTGAAAGTCCAGCACTTTCAAGCAATGAGACATGAAGATAACGGCCCATCTCTCAAACCTGCTGGCCCTACAAGACCCTGCATAGTGACAGATTCTTTTGGCTCATAAACTTGAGACAATATGACATGATAATTGAAAAGGGAGCAGACACATGTCATACTGAATTAACCAAGTGACTGTCTGTTTCCCACCACGGTAGAGTACTTTTAAGGAAAAACTTCCCTGATTCTTGACAGTGATGGCTCAAACACAGCAATAAAGACAGCTTGTTTTGGTCTTCTGTCACACTTATTGCTGCTCCAGAGAAGTGGGGAGCAGAGACCAGGCAAATGGTTTTTCAACTATTTTAGTGGGTAATTCTGAAAGTATCAAGTGGTGATGAAAAGTCTCATACTTACACCTCAAGAAGTTGACATCTTCTGTACAAAATGACTGCCCTTTAGCTGCTGGGAAAAAATATTCTTTGTCTGAGGGTTCAAACTGAGGTTCCCATCACAGATGGTTCATGAAGCTTTATCACTGCAGAAGGGTTCATACAGCCTTCCTTTTTGGCCTTAGCCAGGATTCTGGCTGGAACACTTGTTGACTACATGCTTACCCATCCTCATCTCAGATAAAGTATCACCCTTTGATTCCTGTCCTAAAATTCAGCGTGGTGTTGCAAGGATCTGCCACATTACTGCTGCACTCTCTGCCAGAGCCAGTCACAACCAATAATGGAAAAGTGGGAACCAGGAACAGGGTGCTTCTGGCTCAGGAAGCTCAGAAAAATTCTTAGCTGGGAGGGAACCCCAGAAAGGACCCTTTTACCTGGGCATGCTTCCTGTGCAGGTTCCCCACCTACCCATCACAGGCTTACATCAGCGCAGTGGGCAAGAGTGACTTTGCTGTGACTTGGGGAGGCATTTTAAGTTTGCAGATGCCCTTCTCCCAGGGAAAAACATCTATTGCCCAATGGGCTATTTATTTCCCTATGTTCCCCCAAAAGCACTGCAACAAAACTACATGAAAATTCAATGATGCAGAATAAAGTGGCCATTTTCCTAATAAAGTTAATTTGGAGAGAAATCAAGCACTACTGTCATAAAAATATCTTGCGCCAGCTCCTTGTGTGCCTGGAGGCCAGCTCCTACCTCAATAGCAGGAAAGTCAGAGTCATGGTTCTGGTGCTGGGGCCAACAGGAAGAGCTGGGCAGCCACCAGCTGTTTGTCTTCCCTGGCTCCATCTGAGCAACAGTCTGCAACAAAGAGGAAAATGTTCTCTCCAAAAGCTTTAGAATTGCCCAAATATACACTCATGACTGAATCATAGAATCATAGAATCATAGAATGGTTTGGATTGGAAGGGACCTCAAAGATCACCTAGTTCCAATCCCCCTGCCATCAGCAGGGACACCTTCCACTAGATCAGGTTGCTCGAGGCCTCATCCAGCCTGGCCTTAAACACTTCCAGGGAGGGGGCATCTACAACTTCCTTGGGCAACCTGTTCCAGTGTCTGACCACCCTCACAGTAAAGAACTTCTTCCTAATATCTAATCTAAACCTCCCCTCTTTCAGTTTAAACCCATTTCCCCTTGTCTTGTCATTAGTTGCCCTTATGAAAAGTCCCTCCCCAGCTTTCTTGTAGGCCCCCTTCAGGTATTGGAAGGCCTCTATAAGATCTCCCTGGAGCCTTCTCTTTTTCAGGCTGAACAGCCCCAACTCTCTCAGCCTGTCTTCATAGGAGAGGTGCTCCAGCCCTCGGATCATCCTGGTGGCCCTTCTCTGGACTTGTTCTAACTGGTCCATGTCTTTCTCGTGTTGGGGTCCCAGAACTGGACGCAGTACTTCAGGTGGGACCTTACAAGAGCGGAGTAGAGGGGGAGAATCACCTCCCTCGACCTGCTGGACACACTTCTCCTGATGCAGCCCAGGGTATGGTTGGCCTTCTGGGCTGCAAGCGCACATTGTCTGCTCGTGTTCAGCTTGTCGCTCACCACCACTCCCAAGTCCTTGAAGATTAGTACAAGCTATTTGGTGTGCTCTTCCTTGTCTCTGAACTTCAAACTTTGTCCGTTTGGTGACGTTTTTTGGAGGTGCAGCAACCCCAGTGTGTTAATAACAACTCCTGGCTCCTGAAGCAGTTCTATTTGACCCCAAAATTACAAGGAGGGGTCAGCACAGGGGTGACCTACAGCCATATGTTTGGCCATGCAGCATTGCCCCTTGCCACCACGGGTGTGACAAGGTGGAAGAGCTGAGCCCTGCCAGTGATCCCAGTCTTCCCCAGCTGCTGACAGCAGAAATCCACTGCATCCTCCTGTGTCTCCACAGAAATTTCCCAGAGGCCTGCAAAGAGCTTTATTTCTCTGCAGCAGTCCCTTAGCACAATGTAGAGAGAGGGAAAAAAACAATGGTGAGGAGATCAGCAGGACTTTCATGCGGCAGCATTCAGTGGGGTCATAGCAGTGCTGGTGAGACAAAAGCAGCTTCAGCCTGATATTCAAGCTGGAATGCTTCTCTACATCTCTTGGCTGCAAGTTTCAAATCCACTTAAGGGACTTGAAGACTCAGCTCCCATTAATTTTCAATGGAAAGGGACCACCTATGTTCGCCAGGCTGCTGTGGAGTTACAGCACTTGAAAAGCTGAGGCATGGGCTACAGGTCTTCTGAGGATAAAATTTACCTTGAGATTTTTGGCATCTTGGGTGAGGCTGGAAGTCATAAGATATAAAGCCAATGTCCTTCTAGACAGAAAGGCAAAGGCTAAAAAAGGACAAGAAGTGATTAAAAAAAATGCTTCTTTACACTCTTTTCTGAACTTATGTAAGCTCTGTCAAGCTTGAGACAGGAGGACAAGTTGATCTGCTTTTTAATCCAAGCCAGTTCTCAAACATACATCAAAACTAATTAGAATTTTTGCAAAGGCAAAGTTTTTCATTTTTTATTTAAATATACTGAAAAGTATATATGATATTACAGTGTCTATTTCTTATGAAGCGTTGGATGGCATTCTTGAGCACAGTCTCAGAATCGCTACTTGATTTTTTCATAATCCTTGATAGATTTTTTTTTTTAATTTTTGGTAAATGCAACACAAAGAATTTCTAGAGCATATTCTAAAAAAAATGCAGTGTACTCTAAAAATAACAAAAACAAATCCAAAACTCTGTAAAACTGAAACAGTTTGCAAGTCTCAATTATTAATTTCTGTCACTGGCCTTCTCTAATAAAAGTTTTCTGTATGTTTGGAAACACTTGATCATAACACTGTGAAATCAATAGTAGTGTCATTATAGCAACAACTGAGTGACATTTGTTCAGATCATTTGTACCATCACATCTAGGCTGATGCTGTGGAAGTCACTGGAAGGTCTGAGCTCAGCTCTTCTCTATAGTTTGTCCTCGACATCATCTGCCTAAAGACTTATAACCTGTGAAAGACCTTGTGCAGAGAAACATGAAAGGCAAGGTAATGAAGGAAGGTAGAAATATCCATACACAAAATGTGATGAGAGAGCAAGGACAAAGAATATTTCATAAGGATATTAATATTTCCACTTACACTGTTCTGTGTGTGGCACCCAGATAACGGAGAGAAATACAATAGACAGAAAAGTAAGACAGATTGGCCAGAATGGAAATAGTTTTAAAAATTTACTACTCCAAGGTTTCAGTGGGTAACAAGAATTTACCATCCCTGCCAACCTCAGCTTCCTTCAGAGACTCAGACATACAACATCGTTCATCTCTAGGCAAACTGTTTCAGACAGAGGTAGAGCCTTTATAAAGTTATTATTCTCAGAGGTAATTAAAACTTATATCAGATCTCATTGAGGAGCAAAGAAGTATTGAAAGCAAATGGAGGAAAAATAATAATATTAAAAGAACCTCTTGACTCATCTTTAATTAGCCATGCTGTCTCCGGCAAGTTAACTTCATGGTTCATTACTGATGAATAACTACCATTAAAGTAATGGACTCAAACCGGTGAGACTGGGATCACTCATCTGGGCAGCATTTAGTACCAGACCATTTGGCAGAAGCTTTCCCAACAGACAACGAAGGGGCAAGAGAGAAGTGGGCTCTCCTCAGACCAGGTACCACTGGCACATAACCTGAGTGCACTCGTCCCTGTCTCATAATTTTTTTCCTCACAGAAAAGCACCATAAAAAATTATAACCATCTTTCTTTTGTTTTGTTCTGAAAAAAAAGGTGTAACAGTAAAAACAGATCCTTCAAATGGAGAGGGATGTAAAAAGGTTTTTACCCTTCTCCCTCATTCCAGCTGAAATCCTGGGAAGGAGAGAGCTCAGCAGGATGCAGGGGCCAGATTCAGTTCACTTTTACACCACATTCATTTGCTCCACTTTTAAGCCTCTGAATGTGGGAGGCTGGAATCTGATTTCAGTAACAGAGGAGTGAATCTGCAGAAGAAATGGAGCGAGCTACGCTCTTCATTAACCTTACATTTGTCTAAGTATATTCCACAAGTTCAGTGATCTGTAGCTACAGCCTGAACCTCCTCTCTGTTCCCAGACTCTGTGATGTCCATCAGCCACCCAAAGTGGCTCAGACCGGAGCTTTCCCATATACAGAGCAAGGAGGTAAGCAGTGTTCTGCAGGATTGTTCCAGGAGACAGGAATTTAATGGAATCACAGAATGGTTGATGTTGGAAGAGACCTCTGAAGGTCATCTAGTCCAACCACCCTGCTCAAGCAGGGACTCCTAGAGCACATGAACCAGAATTATGCCAAGATGGTTTTTGAATATCTCCAGGGAGGGAGATTCCACAATCTCTTTGGGCAGCCTGTTCCAGTGCTCAGTCACCCTCACAGTAAAGTTCTTCCTTATGTTCAGGTGGAACTTCCTATGCTGCAGTTTATCCCCATTGCCTCTAGTGCTATTGTTGTGTGCCAATGAGAAGAGTCTGGTCCTGTCTTCTAGACATTCTCCCTTTAGATATTTATAAACATTAATCAGATCCCCTCTGAGTCATCTTTTCTACAGGCTGAACACGCCCAGCTCCCTCAGCCTTTCCTCATACAAAAGATCCTCCAGTCCTTTAATCACCTTAGTTGCCCTTTGCTGGACATGCTCCAGGAGTTCCATGTCCTTTCTGTACTGGGGAAGCCAGACTGGACACAAGACTCCAGGTGGGGCCTCACCAGGGCTGATTAGAAGGGGAGGATCACCTCTCTCCACCTGCTGGCAACACACCATTCTTCCGAATACAATCCAGGATACCATCAGCCTTCCTGGCCACAAGGGCACACTGCTGGCTCATATTTAACTTGCTGTCCACCAGTACTTCTCTGCAGGGCTGCTTTGCAGCAGGTCAACCCCCAAGCTGTACTGGTGCATGGGGTTTTTCCTTCCATATGCATGACCCTGCATTTTCCCTTGTTGAACCTCATGAGGTTCCTCTCTGCCCATCTCTCCAGCCTGTTGAGGTCCCTCTGAATGGCAACTCAGATATCTGGTGTATACAACACTCCTCCCAGTTTAGTATCATCAGCAAATTTGCTGAGGAGGCACTCTTTTCCTTCATCTAAGTCACTGATGAATAGGTTGAACTGGACCCAGTATTGACCCCTAGGAGACACCATGAGATGCAGTTCTCCAACTTGATTCCACACCACCAATGACAACCCTCTGAGCTCTGCCATTCAGACAGTTCTCAATCCACCTCACTGTCCAATCATCACGTCCACACTTCTTGAGTTTTCCAATGAGGATGTCATGTGAGACAATATCAAAGCCTTGCTCAAGTCCAAGTATACAACATCCACTGACCTCCCCTTGTCTATCCAGCCAATTGTCCTGTCATAGAAGGCGATCAGGTTAGTTAAGCATGGTTTCCCTTTGGTGAATCCATGCTGACTACCCCTGATGTCCTTCTTGTCTTTCACATGCTTAGAGATGACCTCCAGGATGAGCTGTTCCATTATCTTTCCAGGAACTGAGGTAAGGCTGACAGGTCTGTAGTTCCCTGGGTGAGTTTCATTGAAAGCCTCATCCGAGGTGCAGAAGGTGCATTTAAAACACTGTGAAAGATCTTCCTGTCTTGGGACTTCCCAGTCCTGGGAGTCCTTGCAGAATCACACACATTCTCGGCATGTAAAAGAAATGAGAGTCAGTTCCACTCATCAGTCAATCTCCTACACCATCTCCCCCACATAAAGAGGGATCAGGCCCTGTGAATCATGCAGTAGGAGACAAATGAGGCCACAACATCAGTATATTCATTTCCTTTATCGGTATATACTAATCTTTATGTATTAAACGCATAAATTAATTTGGAATGGATTCACAGCTAGGACAAATCAGCTAAAGTCTCTTAACTTCATTAGAGACCAGGAGACAGGAATTAGCCTGTTATTTTTTAATCCAGAAGATTTTACTCAATGGGATGATGAGGATTTTTTAATGTGAATCCACACCTTTCTACCCTCTGCAGCACAAAGATCTCTTCCTTCAGGAAACCCCAAGCCCAGGTTTGTTCTGCTGAGAGGAGATGAAAAGTCATCAGTTGGAGTGCTGGACAAGTGTTTTCTTTTCACACTCCACAGAAGAGAAATAGCTGGTAACAGGCAATCAACAGTGAAGCAGACTCAGTATGGTGTCCAATGGGCAATGGAGAGGGTAATAGCACACAGTATTATGACAACAGTTGCTGCCTGAGAACTGCACCATACTTGTCTTTATGGTCCCCTGAAGCCCTGGCCAGGGTGAAGAGTCCCTGGAAGCTGAGCTCTCAGCCTCAGGAGCTCAGGAAAACAGGAACAGGACTGTACCGCATAGATGGCCCATCTATCTCCATCCAGCAGCAGGCAGTGATGTGCATGCACTGCTGTGGTACAGCCTTTCCCGTGCCTTTCCTGAGCATACATTTTAGCTCTCTCTATGCAGAACTGTCTGTAGCACTTTTACAGTTCCAGATACAATATGATTTCTTTAAGATGTTTGCCCTGCCACTGTCTGGCACTTTTTATTCTGCCAGGAGCTAAGCCTTGACACTTCTGCTGAATTTTAAGAGAAAAAAATCTTTCTTGTTGTTTCATCTGAATGGGAAGGCTGTAACAGAAGACTGCAAGAAGGGAATGTGCTTGCTGTGAAAGGAGCAGGAGTGGGAAAGGAATAGACTAATTTAAGCATTGGAGTGGGTTTTCTCATGCTCTTCCCAGCAGTGGAGGTCTTCTCTGCTCTCCTACCATTCCAATGCATTTTTTCTCTGATACCATATCACAGAATCACAGAAT
>NW_010333548.1:0-418 GCF_000700745.2 Antrostomus carolinensis | reverse complement strand
CCCCCTCACTACGCCCTCCATGGGAGTGTAAGAGACAGAAAAGTGAGAGTTTTGTCTCAAACACTCTGTTGTAAAAAGACTAATTGTCTCAACAGATGAGCAGCCTTGCTAATCAAAGGAGGAGCAGCCTTGCTGATAATTAGAGATGAGCTCACATCTTCCAGGTGTCTGACAAGAGAAGCTGTGGGATGTTTGAAGGACACCCCACCAGCTCCCTTCCTTACTCCCTTGCTGGTAAGGAAGTCCAAGGGGCCCACAAAGTCACCAAATGACTGCTGGGTGTGCACAAAGATGGTTACCACCCCCCTGCCATGTCTAATGCAAAATAACATCACATCACCTGCCCCTGCATGTGCTAATTGAAGAAAGGTGGAGACCTGAGAACTCTGTAGACTGAACTCTGCTGGAATGTTTCTCC
>NW_010333547.1:0-3368 GCF_000700745.2 Antrostomus carolinensis | reverse complement strand
GGCTCAGTCAGCTCCATCTCATACATGTGCTCCCAGTTCAGTGGGGGTTCACTGGTGTCACCAACCCCTGCACCCAGAAGAGGAATGGGTGGTTATGGGATGTCCCCACACAACGCTGTCCCCATCTCCATCCCCATCACCCACCTGCTGTCACCAGGAATGTGTAAGACTTGGAGACTTGTCCCCGCACCACGCCGTGCACCTCCACCCGGTACATGGCCCCTGGCACCAGCCCTGGCACCCGGGCCACCGCTGTGTCCCCTGGCACCTGGAGCTCCCCCTCGGCCCCCTCCGGCTCTTCCAGGAGCTGGTATCAGATCACCATGGTCTCTGTGTGACCCCACAGCCCATCCAGGTCCACCAGAGCCTCACCGGCGGCCCCTGGCATCAAGTGGGGCTTGGGATGGGGGATCTGGCGGAGGAGCTGATGACGCAACAGGGCTGGGCTGCAGCGTAGAAGGTAAGAGAGGATGGCGCGGGCCACCGCTGGCACCGTTTGGTTGCCCCGGAGGGGGAAGTTTGTAGCCCAGAGGTGGCTCTCCAGGCATTCCAGCAAGGAGCCATTGTAGGAGGAAAGCTTGGCCCCCAGGTCATGCAGGGATGGGCCACCAGGGAGCACTGGGGACAGTGGGGAGGCTGGGGACCCTGGGGACCATGGAGATGGAGGTGACACAGGGGACTGTGGTGATGCTGGGGACCGTGGAGACGCAGGTGACCTTGGGGACACTGGAGATGCTGGTGCCTCTGAGGACCTTGGAGACACAGGTGACACCGGGGATTCTGGGGACACTGGGGATCTCAGGGATGCTGGGGACCCCAGGGACTCTCAAGTGACCCCAAGGATGCATCTGGTGACACTGGTGACCCTGGGGATGCTGGTGGCACTGGGGACCTTGGGGATGCCAGAGACCCTCGGGCTGATGGTGACGCTGGGGCCACTGTTGACGTTGGGGACCCCAGGGAACCCTGAGGGGACCTTGGGGACCCGGCGTGGGTGGGCAGAGTCTGGGTAAGCGCTGTGAGAGCAAAGGGGACCAGGGTCATCAACCTGTCCCCAAAGGTCCCCATCGGCCAGAGCCTGGACATCCAGAGGGGGGACACAGGGATGGACACGGGAAGGGACAGGGACAAACGGATGCATAGGGACAGACTGGGGACATCCAGACTCATGGGAAGAGAGGGACGCATGGGGAAGCACCAGGAGACGTGGGGATATGTGGAGTTATGGGGACACACAGACCCATGGGGACACATGGCCCCATGAGGACAGACTGGTGACACACAGACCCAGCAGGATGGACAGATGCACATGGACCCACAGAGCCATGGGGACACACGGACACGTGGGGACGGACAGAGGCTGCATGCACCAGCCCTGTCCCCACCCCTCTGCCATCCCCATTCTTGTCACCATCCCTGTGCCCAGGCCTGTCACCAAGCTGTCCTTGTCCCCATCACCATCCCCATGATGTCCCTGTCATGGTGCCTGTGTCCCTGCTGTGTCCCCATCAATGCTGTCCCTATCCCTGTCCTCATCCTTGTCCCCATTCCTGTCCCCATGATGTCCCCATGCCCAAGCTGTCCCCATCACTGTCCCCAACCCCATCCCTGTGCCATCCCTGTCCCCACGCTGTCCATGCTGTCCCCATGCCCAAGTTGTCCCCATCACTGTCCCCACACCCATGACCACGTCATCACGGTCCCCATCCTCATGCCATCCCCATCCCCATGCCATCCCTGTCCCCACACTGTCCATGCTGTCCCCATGCTCATGCCACCCTCATCGCTGTCCCCACACCCATGACCACACCATCACCATCCCCAACCCCATCCCTGTGTTATCCCCACCCCTGTCCCCACGCCCACGCCCGCTGCCATCTCCCTGGTGTTCCCATCCTTGTCCCCTCATGTCCCCATGCCGAGTGGGTGACACCTACGGGTGCGGACGCGCAGGGTGCCGGGCACCCCGAGGTGCTGGTCCCGCTGGGCCTGGATGAAGATCTCAAAGACGTGGCCGGGTGCCAGCCCTGTCACCTCAAAGGTGACAGCGGAGCCGGGCAGCTCATGGGTGGTCATCGCTGCTGGCTCATCCTGGGGACAAAGGACATGCCAAGGACAGGCTGGGGACACCATGGTGGGACCTGGCCCTGAGCCAGGCAGGAGGATGGTGGTCACAGCCTAGCACTTCTCCCAGGGGTGGAGGACACATTGGGGACACACTAGGACACCGTGGTGTGGACATGTCCTTGTTCCTAAGCAGGATTGCAGGCAAGTGGCTCATCCTGGGGACAGGGGACATGTTGGGGACACCATGCTAGGGACACATCCCTGTCCCCAAGCCAGGTAGCAGGAGGGTGGCCACAGCTGCTGGCTCATCCTGGGGACAAGGGACACACTGGGGACACATTGAGGACACCATGGGGGGACCCATCCCTAAGCCAGGGAGCAGATGAGTGACACCACCATGGCCCATCTCAGGGACAAGGGACACATTGAGTAGATGTCCCCATCCCCAGGTTAGGCAGCAGGAGGTGGCCTGACCATCTGGAACAGCAGGCACATTGGGGACATGTTGGGGACACCATAGGGACACCTTTATGGTGTCCCTCAGTGGGACAGCAGTGGGTGGCCATGGGTGCCACATCATCCTGGGGATGAGGGCCACATTGGGGCCACCAAGCTGGGGCCACCATGCTGGGGAATTGTCCCCACCCCTGTCCCCGTCCCCAGCTCACCAGGGGGATGAGGGCCACCTGGTAGATGTCCACTGGCACGGGGGGACGGGGCCAGGTCACACGGAAGGACGTCTGGTTGCGGGTGACCAAGCGCGGTGTCACTGAGGGGATGTCTGTGGGGACACGGTCCCATCAGTGGGTGTCACCTGTGAGGACACTTGGGGACACCATGGGATGGGGACACCCTGGGGATGGGGTCACCATGGGCCTGGGCCAATGGGATAGGGACACTCTAGGGACACTATGGGATGGGGACATCATGGGATGGGGACACCCTGGGGTCACCATGGGCCTGGGTCAGTGGGATGGGGACACCCTGGGGACACTACAGGACAGGGACACCCTGGGGACACCATGGGATGGGGACACCCTGGAGACACCACAGGACAGGGACACCCTGGGGACACCATGGGATGGGGACACCCCCAAGACAACCAGGGGACACCATGAGGATGGGGCACCCATGGGATGGGGACACTCGGGGACCTACCAAGGTGGCATCAGGGCCCAGTATGGCTGAGGAAGGAGGTGTGGGGGGGGGCACTGGGAGCACTGGGATGGGGACACTGGGGGTGCACTGGGGACACCAAGGGACCCTTGGGGACAGTTGGGGACCCTGTACCGTGGGTGTGG
>NW_010333546.1:0-10443 GCF_000700745.2 Antrostomus carolinensis | reverse complement strand
TATATATATATATATTTATACACACACACACTATAAGGATTGATACAAATCACAGTTGTTTTCAGTTGATCATAATCATTAAGGTTTCACATCTGTTACTAGTTATCACACAGGAAAAAATCATCCTCTGCTTTCCATTGGCTGTGATGTTTCACCTGCCCAAGTCACACTGAGTAGTTCATAACCAGACACTGAAGTATGAACTACACATATATGACAAATTTTACTTTATTGATTTCCAGTTTCAGTAGTACAACAAAATTTATAACTTTAGGAAGTTCCATTTCCAGACTAGAAGAAATAATTCCAGTTTGGAGAAACATGCAATTTAGGAAGAAGATAGCTAAGAGAACTTATAAACTAGACAGAACCACATGGAGGTCATGACTCTGCCTTATATGCTAGGCTTATCACTGTGAATTTTGCTCCTAAGTCTCACCAGCACTCTACCTACTGGCCTGTTAGACCATATTGTATCTAACACATATTTAAGTAAAAAGATCTAACATTAGTTTAACAAAAATTGAAAACTGTCAAATAAATGTTTCCTAGTTCTTCCCCTTGAAACAATTCCTTTCCTGTTCCCTTTCTCAGAAACTTTCCACAGATCCCCAACAGAAGGCAAGATGAAGCCCTCGGACCACTGAGGTAATGAGGGTTCATTATTTGACTACCGTTAACTACTACCACTCCATGAGTGAAATACCTTTTTCAAACTCTTGTCTGTAAAAGATTAAATTTATTACAATCATCACAGTAAATTTTCTTTCTTTGTCTTGCACCACTCTCTATTCACAAAAATTTTCTTCATCATGACCATTTGTGGGTTACTGTAATGCACTCAGATATTATACCTAGAAGTATCATAGAAGACCCTGTGAGGTAATCAATAAATCTGTGTTGGGAATAGCTTCAGTAGGGTACAATAGATGAGACACGGGTCAACAACTGAACTAAGAAAAGAGAGCAAACTGTTGGAGAACACTCACAGAAGTGAGAGACAATCCTGTGCCAAGGGAAGGGATTAAGCAAGCATGTTTAATTCTAGCATTCCTTAATTTTTAATAGTTTAACTTTGTAGCCCTCACAATGTGCTTCAATACAGCATTTTGAGTGCAGCATATAATGTCTTTTGACATGTATAAACATTTTTGTGATTGGTAGTCATAGGGTTTATTTATTGTTATGAATTGTGTCCAATCCAATTTGGTTTCATATTGTCCAATTCACAAGTATCTTTCACTGCAAAGGGAATCTTGGAAATCTGTAAATGTTAGGGGCTAAGCTGAAATAGCCTGCCTTGGCAAACTCACTGAAACATATCTGTCAAGCACAGCAAAAGCCTTGTAAAATGCTCCTCTGCTGTAGGGCATAGAATTGAGCTATAATAAACTCTGACCCATAAAAAGAAATGTAAACATTATAAACTGTTTTTACTAGCCTTCTAAGTGCCAGGAGCAATTGATCTTATATGGCTCAGGTCTTTCCAGCTTCCAAGTCTCCATGAGCACCTAAGATCCTACATGGGTGTCCAAGTGCCTCTGGCTTTGGAAGCCTAAAACAGGAACAGATACAGTGCTATCAGCTATTTAGTTATTCGCTCCAGGCAGGTGTTTGATATTTCCAACAGCAAACATCTGAAAGTGAAGCATCTACGGAAATGAACTGACTGTTTGCGTATTGTTAATCAAAATAAACATCCATGCAATCTCGAGCTGTTCCCCTAAATTGCTGCATCTGTCATACTGGAAAGAAAAGGGGGAAAAAAAAGAGAAAAAAAAAAAAAAAGAAAAAAAAATGTTTTAATTTACAGTAACAATGTCCTTGCCTTAGGGCTCTCTGATTATGACAGTTTCCCTAAGGTTCAACATCACTATTTGTTTTGAGAAAAATGCTGTAAACCTTAGTCCTCAGGGGAAAGAGAAGTTCACTTCAATGTACTTCAATAGGATTTTTGCCTGAGTAATAGGTGAAGGATTTAGCTCACTGTTACCTTCATGAACTAACAACATGAATTTTACAGCTTTTGATTTCTGCCAAATACTTACCCCATTAAATTGCTGTGGGAAATCAGACATACAATTAAAACCTATTTTATACCTTCTATAACATTAATGAAGCAATTGTGGCTTTCAGAATTTATTATATATGTGTGCATATATATATGTGTGTATATATAAGTGTGTATTTTAGTGTCACTGTAGCAGCTGTTGTTGGCTTCAGACAATATCTCTTAAATACACAGAATCAGCAGTGGAGGTATACATGACTCTGACAGTCATTACACCTCATTAAAAAACCTAAAAATCTCTCTCCTGTACAGACGGTTGC
The DNA here is from genome assembly GCF_000700745.2 of Antrostomus carolinensis. Taxonomy (NCBI): domain Eukaryota; kingdom Metazoa; phylum Chordata; class Aves; order Caprimulgiformes; family Caprimulgidae; genus Antrostomus; species Antrostomus carolinensis. The sequence continues at coordinate 8,112 of NW_010333546.1, read as the reverse complement.
CATAACATGCACAAATTTGCTACTTATTAATATATGTACTCTATTCCTTCCATTCTGGTTAAAGAAAATGAAAATACAGAAGTAATGAGGAGATAATGATCATAATTTGAAACTGGTTTCCACACTGCTTGTCTTTCCCAGCAAGGTTTTGATGCCACATCGGAATGTAGTGTAATTTTTACATGCCAGTGTCTGGACCTGGATCTGAATGTGGAAACTTAGATCTATTGTTTGTTTCTGTGAATTTTTCATCTTTGAATCTTTACATCTTTACACCAGAAAGCCCTTTGGATGAGGAATAGGGTTTTTTTACTTCAATAGGGACTCTCATGTAGCCAGCTGGCAAAAAGATCTCCAAAATAATGAAATTCTTGTCTTGCTGTAAAAATATATGTCATTGGGGAAAACTGTTCAAAATTCTGCTTTTTATTTTTGACAGAATGACAAGGCAAACTTTTGGCAAAAGATTTGGATTCTGAGATGCAACTACAGATAGTTGAAAAATTTTAGAATTCTGTTCTGGGATGTAATACTCACTTTTTGTTTATCTACCTTGGACATCCAAGTTCAGAAAGAATAAGCTGAATTTCAGAAGAGCTGAATATGCTTCTCTACCCAGAGAGAGAGTTGTAGTGATCACCGTACCTGTCTTTGGAGCATTTACATCTTCAGTGCTCTACCACTTAAATGGACTCACAATACTGAGTTGAGTGGTTCTGGCCCACGAGGGAAAGTGCAAGGACGTTTGGACATCTGAGCTGGGAATTTGCAGGAAGTGGCTACCTGAACACAGAATGACATAAGCAAACAAATAAAAGATATTCAAACAAGGAATTCCCTAGAGATGCATGGTTAGCATAGTCTGTCTATGGATGAAAAGCAGGGACTCAAATCTCTTCAGAAGAAAAAGAGATCTTGACTGTAAGTCTTCCAGATTTAATAAGTAGTCAGGTAAGTATCACTCATATGTGAAAAAGCTAGTACTATTTCTGATCAGGTTTGGTGAGAGTTAAAATTTGTTCTGAGTCCAACTCTTAAACCAGGCTCTGGAGGTAATACATGTAGGAGAATCATCATTTAGAGCATTTCAAAGGTCACTGAACTTTCCAGCACTCATAGTATTTCAGTGATTATGTCCATGACCTCTTCCAGTAATGCTGGCCGTCAAAATTAACCACTGGAAATTTAGGAACAAGGCTGTCTGTCAGAGGTATATAAAAATATTGGAAGTAAGAAGAAACATTCATTCATGTAAATCTCTCTCTCCATCATCTAATCACCAGTTCTAAAAAATTATTTTGCATTTTTGAACTCCCACTTCCATCTTTCTATCGGATGAATTCTGTGGGGTTCTGTCATTGCCTTTTAACAGAAGTACAATTCTCCAATACTACTTCCAATTGGGAAGTATCAACACTGCAAAATAAATTATTATTAATCCATTTTTTTTCCCACCTTTTTAACCAGCTCATGCAGTATTTGCAGTCAGACAGTCTGAAAATACTTTTCTTCTCAAAATAGAGAGCATGTAAAAAGTTGCTGTGTTTTCACTTTGTGAAAATTGTTTCACTGGTGAAGATATAGAAGTGCCAGCAAACTCCTGTTCATATTTAGCTGTCCCTGAAAATAGAACTTGATATTTAAATCCAAACAGTATGTTGACATCCTGGGCTGGCTGGTGTGAAATTTAATTTGTGCTGTTAAGCCTCAGAAGCCTGGGGAAAACATAAAATGAACAATAGCCCTTAAACTCCAGTTCTACAGTATCCTTCAGAAATGAAATAGTGACTCTCTGCCCTATAGACTCAATGTCCCTTTGAAGGTCACATATCTGGACACTATACCTAAAAACTGGATTTGACTTTTGGATTTTTACTGCTGTCCCTTCCAATGTAACCCTTTTTAAGCACAATGTTTAGAAACAGAACAGAGCAGAAGCAGAACTCAGCAGTTACAGTCTGAGATTTTCAAATTTATATAATTATTTCCATCAAACTCTTTAAAAAAAAAAACAAAACAAAACACCTTTTTTACACCTCAGACTTCTTAAAAATTATCCTGTACTTATATTCATAAAGTTGTCCTAAATAAATAAGTGCCTTCCCCACAACAAACACTTACAAAATTAATTAATAAATGCATCAATTCAGGTAAGCAACTCTCAAGAGGCATTCATAATGTCAGGCAAGTTTGAACTAATTAAAACTTAACTTCTAAGCAGGGGCCCAGTCAACTACCTCTAAAGAAATCAGCACTGGAGGGAAGAATGGCATTCCATCAGTTTTTGCCAACAGATCTCTATGCCAGCACTTTTGAACAGATCAGTTGTTTTTTTCCTTTGTGCTAGTTTCATGCAACTCTCCTACATGCTCTCAGATCCAGAACATCAGAGAATTTGTAGAGCCAAAATAAACACATTTTTGGTGTCAACACACTTCACATTTCCCACCCAGTAGCTATATAGTAATTTTAAACTTAAAGATTCTGAACTCCTGTGTGGGTGAGCTGAAAAGCAAGTTCATCCTATCAAGAAATAACCTTACTGTGGAAACTGCTGGGATCTTTTTTTCTTATCTGCCTTCATATTCAGTTAACATTAATCACTCCCAGCTGCTTAATTCAAATCAATACTCCAGGGGTTTGAAAAAGCCTGTCACTCCCTAGCTGTGCTAGCTGCATATAGATTGTATTCTTAGATTTGAATAAAGGGTTTTACCTGAATGTCCTCAAAATTTGTGACAAAAGCAACATGACAACTGAACACAGATTTCAGTTACAAAGTCAGTTCACCTGCCAGAAGGAAGATTGAATGGTTGAGACAAAACAACAAGGTTACTGGCAATGTGACTAGACAATATTGCCAGGAGGTCAAACCATATCAGGCTATTCCAGCCGAGAACAGAAATTTGGGAATATGATGTGGCAATATAGATCTTTATTTCCTAGCTACACAGAAGCACAGCATCCTATCTTACTTCAAACAGACCACTTCCCCAATAGCTAATAATTATATTCAAAATTATATGCATTCATTTTAGAAATATCACGCTGTTTCAGGCTTCAATTCACAAATTACAGTAGTCAGAACCACAGATATTGGTGTCTTGTTTGTTATGTGGATGCATCATATTTTCATTGTTTCCATTACCCTCACTCTACATACTCTTTCTCAAACATATACTTGTACAACAGAATATACCTCTAACCTTATTCTTTATGCCCTATCTAAAATTTAATTTACAGGAATAGCACTTCCACAAAATTTCCATACTCATTGGACATTCAGTGGTGAATACCGTATTCAGAATTCTCCCTTTCACCAGATTTATTCCATTTTTTCTTAAAGCAAGTATCTTTCTTCTAGAGCCAAGAATCTTTGTTGAAATTTCTTCTGGAATCATCCTGTCTTTGATCCCACTTGCTTTTGCAGTATAAAGATGCTTTAAGTAGTCACTTACACTAAAGACATTTACAGTAATGCAAACTGCAGTACACCTGTAGTTTTTTCTTAACACAGATTGGTTCCTACATCTTTTTAATCATGTTAGCACCTTTAGTTACAATGTTTGATTATTATCAGAATATTTTTAAGATTTTAGTTAGTTATCATATTTAATTTCATTTTTTAATATTGATAAAGTATCATTAGTCAGCTTTAGAAAGGTGTTGCCAGGGACTTTATGCAGTAAGTAAAACTTTTTAATTGTTAAGGAACAAATCTGAGATTTCAAAGCAGGATAAAATTCAGTCTAGCAAGATTAGTAAAACTTATCTAATCTGACTAAGGAGGTGAGTCAGCAGAAATAACATTTCATCTCTGGGAACAGTCCTAGCACTTGGTAACTCCTCACAGATGTGTTAATGGGTGATTAACTGTAGCAAGCTTACTACTGGCAACACATACGTGGAGAACTTATTTTTGCATCTGACTGCAGTTACACTACTTTCCAATACTTTTCTAAATAATAAAAGCCCTCAGGCAAACCATTTGAATTGGGTTCCTGCTAACTTTCACCTGTTCCTAGGCATGTGAAAAATCTGCATTAGTTTTGATGGGAGTTATGCTTTTCCAGGTACAGAATAGTACATTCCTTTGGGGTACACATATAATTGCTCTATGTGATAACTAACAACAGAGTAACAGATGCTTTGTAGGCAAATAAACTACTGTTTCCTTTATTACAAAAATAGTAACTCTGATGGTCTCATTGGATAGCACGCTTCACCCTCTGATCTAATTGTTATTTTGAAATTTTCATTTGAAAACATGTTATTTTTCTCTGTCATTTCTTCTCATGGATATCCTCAGTAACTCTCCAGGAAGACATGCCTTGTGGCATCTTGCCTTTGCTTTAAGTATCTTCATAGTTTTAAATTCTGCCCTTCCCTGTTAGTTTTTTATAGACAAAAAACCCAAAACAAAAAAATCCACAACCCCCCCAAAAATTACAACATCTTGTGGCAGAGCTATTTTGGGCTAAGTGAAACTAATTCACATGGCAACCAAGACACAATATGGTCAGTGTCAAGCAGTTCAAACACATGCCTCACTTCAAAAAGAACAGAGAGAACTTTTCTTTTAATATAGGTGCTCTAAATTTTTTAATAATACGAATAGTTTCTTCATAGTTACTCATTTGTACTTCTCCATTTCCATCTGTTTTTTCGAAGAAGCTTTCCACATGATTGTACTGGGTAGACCTACATTGTCAGGATCTGTACCGTTACTTGTATATATATTAAAAATGTGCATTTATAAAGTTAAGTTTTGTTTATGCTGTTGATTTTGCCTTTGAGCAAGAAAATACTATATATATATATGTGTGTGTATACATAAAATATACTGTACTAATATTCAATATGCTGCATTGTCAAACCAAATCCTTACCTGGGTAAGGGAGGATACCTGTATCTATGTGTACTTCTGTGTCTGCATACCTGTATATACAGTTTAAGTACATGTGCTTAAACTACTTGGAAGTAAAACACTTTTTACCCTTTATAGGACTATAATCTAATTTTCCCTTTTAATAAATTCTGTAATCAGACACAGTAGCTGCATGTAGCCTGAAAAGGCTCCATATAGAGTAATGTTTGAAAATAATTTAAATTATATTTCTGTTTACACATACATTCAGCTGAGGCTACCTGAAGCATAAAGGTCTTTTAAACTACTTAGGGCCATTTCTGTAACAAAGAGAGCAGAGAAATATAGAGATATTACTCATTTCCAAAATACAGGTTAAATTGCCTTTCATTCAGACCAGACTACAATGTGTAAGGAAATTAGATTTCCAACCTAATTTTAAATTTTATTTTCATACTAATTTTCCTCACAATACACTTCAACAAATTGCATAGCTTTCTTATGAACCTCTACCATTTGAGATATATAGTTACTTAAATTAGCAAGATCATGGGCCTCAGGTAGGCTACAAATATTAAGAATGACTAATTACTGATTTTTTAATTTTATTTTTTTTCAACAGACTCAGTTTTGCATCATTACTGATTCTGGTACAGTGCAAAAACACAGAGTTCAGTCTTCAAGTTCCGGAATACCTTTCACTTCATGTGAAGAAAAAGTTGAGAAAATTTAACATGTAGCAGCATTTTTGCATCTGAAATTAAGCTGTTACGTTTCAAACATGAATATATGTTTCATTAATATGCCTAATGTCTCATTATTTGTTTTCATTTTAAATATACAAAAAAGTGTGAATCTGCATTGTTTCTTTTAAGGACAGCTTAGTAAAAGTGAGCTCCTGGGTTTTTTGTGCTAGCTCCCTACATTACTGCATACATTGACACTCACAGGCCACTCATAGGTTCTCTGGATTATTTAACTATTCCCACATGTGCATGCAAATTGATTTTTTTTCCATTGTATCCCACTGAGCTCTCCAGCTGGCTGTACTGAAGGGGATCTTTACAGCTGCCTTCCATCATCTTATCAAAAACAACAGATTAAAATATAGTATATTATCTTAAATGCCAGCTTTCTACTTATGTACATAGTCTTCAAAGGACAGACTAAAGGTAAGTACTATTCTCTCTAAAGCTACAGGTAGCTGCAGAGTAAAGCAACTCCTTCTAGTTGCAAGTATTTTTTCCTTTTTTTTTTTTAAGATATCTGCTGCATTTTTGTGTTCTTTACTGGTGTTACAGTTTGTATATAATAAAACTAGTATAGGTGAACTTTGTTTATGTGGTAACTTAATCACAAGGAGATGTACTCATGTTAGGGATTCGTATATTGCTATGACACTTTAATGTAATTGCTCTTAGAGTTTTAGATATTCACTTATTTAATGGGGATATAGGAAAACTATCTGAAATTAGCTGGTCAAAGACCCATGATGCTGAAAACTGTGTAATATGCTTATCTTCAGATAAACTCTAAACTTTTCAAAGTTTTATGCTGTAAGGTTTGGAATTTTTTTTTTTTTTTAACTACAGTGACATTAGGTTTGCAATAGAGGTTTAACTGTTGTGATATCTGACTTTTCTGAAGAATAGACTTATTCTGTGGGTATCCAAGAACACTTAAGAGCTTAATTCACTTCTCATTTAGTTCAATGAATGAAATTCTGTTAATTTCAAAGTTTCAGAATCAAACCCTAGATAAATAGCAATGCTAAAGCAAGTCTTGTAATGCTAATTCCTAGTACTTATAAACCCTGCATTTAGTTTTTATTTTGAAAGAACAGTAAGCCAGTTTACTCAGTACTGACAGTATTCTGTCTTCAAAACTCGTTTAGAAACAGCTCACTTGCAAATTGAGCTGAAAGGAACAATGTTCCTCTTTTCTTCTTGCCTCCAAACTTAACTGTGGATGGTCAATGGAGCCCATAGCTAAAAGCGGTCACTGCATGTCGTATCCTCATACTGACTGGCACCATGATATGGAGTCCATCTGAAAGTCTTTTTATTAGAAGATAACCAAAAAGTCCCACTCTCAAAGTTACAAGAGTCGCTTTCACCTCCTGGTCATATCACTGCAGGTAACTGTCTCAAAGCCAAACTACAGGCTGACTAAGTAGATTTTTCTCATTCTCTTTTCCTACCAATGCCACTCCTCTAGTTCTATTTTCTTCTTGCCTTAATATAGCAGTAGAACCCCTGTATTGTAAGGGGATAACAGTGGCTCAGAACTCACTGTTAGTATTCAGTCTTCTGAATACTCTGCCTCCTTCAGGCTTTTATTTTAACTCAGGTGCCTCATTTACAGTCTGCTAACAAATATTTGTGTGTGCCAGTGAACTACAGTCACTTACAGGAATATTCTTAATTTTGGTTTGTATTAACTACCAGAAACTAATTTAACAACCAATTACTAGTCTAGATTTGTAGTATTTCAGTTGTCATGCCTCACCTTTCCAGTTCTCATGTCTGATGCCACCAACAGTTCTGCTACATTTTCCTGAATATACCATCACCAGATACTTTCTTCTGATTTTGAATGGAGACTTAACTGGGAATCATCACCCTGACAGTTAATACTGAAGAAAAGAAGAAAAGAAAAAAAAAAAAAGTATATTGAAAAATAGTGAATTAATTTTCATGGATTGAAAGTCTAAAATTTTAAGGTTTTTTTTTAAGTCTGCATTGAGTTAAAATTTGAAAGCATGACATTTAAAGCCATTAAAGGCATACTGCTCTTATTCACTTAAAAATGACCCATAGCAAAGGGTACTTTGTCTGTGAGCAGCAGGTCTTGCTTCTTTGTATTAATGCAGACCAGAGAGGTGAACAAGGGTCCTTTGTATCTCAGATGAAGTCTCTCACGTATTGGCAGTTGAAGGGAGATATCCTGATTCTTCTCGGTGGAACTATTTCTCCATGTAGAACTACATGTCTGGCTGATGGTCAAGCAGACTGCTCACTTAAGAAGTTATTATAATATTTAAACTCTGGGTTTGAATCAGTCACTAAAGCTGTGAAAAAGTATCTATGATTTTCCAGGCAAGTGCCCTCCCTGCTGCATTATACTAGAGAGCGTGTTAAGTGTTTATTTCTCTTACACCAAGCAATCTGTTCTTGTCAAAACGGATAGGTTCATATGAAAGTGCTCATGTGAGTTTCCTTTTTCCTTTTTCCTTTTTCCTTTTT
>NW_010333545.1:54758-79440 GCF_000700745.2 Antrostomus carolinensis | reverse complement strand
CCCCAACATTCTGTGATTCTGTGATACATTGTCTGTCTTCTCTCCCTCCCATTTATGTCTTTCCTCCCCAAACCAATAGACTCGTGGAAGATCTAAAAAAGATTCTGTCTTTGGACTTCTTTTGCATTTGCAGTTGATCCAGTTCTCCACTGGATTTAATGATGAATACCATTAAGTTGTGTTCCATGCAAAAAGTGAAACATACAAACAGTAATAAAGTTTGTAAGACACTCATATTCTTTGCATATTCCTGAAAACTGGTTTTCTTTTCTCTAATTCTGAAGGGATGCTCCATGACTTTTTTTCCATTTAGAATTAGCTTCCATGTCATAAGGATAGTGGATATTTATAATGTGAGATAATGAACTCATCAAGTGCAATACAAAGGGTCAGTCCAAAATTTGTTGCATTTGTATGGAATTAGTTATAGAATAATCAGGAAAAAGGCAGCATATGGAACTTATCCAATGCTCTATCAAAAATCTACAAGGTAGATATTTTCAACCATTCCTAAGGTATCATAGCAACGTAACCATCTCAGTTGTCACCTCTCCCTCTCCTTGTCTTCTCCACAAACATATATGTCCCCTGTAGAGACACCTCGACTTCAACACAATGTATACACTGGTATACTAAAAAACCAAAACCAAACAAACAACTAAAATACTCATTGGATATGGTGGATCTCATAAATTTGGAAGGGTTTTTTAAGAGTTTATTTGCTCACACGAGGGCATGATAGTAAGCACAGGAGTCTATGCAATATGGGTTGAACTGGGAATCACCAGAGTTCAGTTGCACTGAACGGAAAAAGATGACAAGAAAAAACCATCCAGAACCGAGAGGGTTAGCTTATGGTTAAGGATCACTTCATAACACAGAATCATCAGGCCCTTAAACTAACATTTGCCAGACAAGTGACACTTCCTGGGTATTTTCTTTGACATCTTGTCATCCTGTCTTTACATCCTGTGTTTAATACTGTCTTTTATTTCCTAGAAGTGAAAGCTGTTCCCTTCCCCACTATTTAGAATTTTTGTAATCAGTATTTATCAGAATAGGATATTTAATTGGTACCTAGAGGCCTGAAACTACTTTTACCCTAGAGCCAGCCAAAGTTTGGAACTAAATAAGCACTTACTATTCCAATTTTAGGCGTCTGTCTTTGAAAATGCTGAGCTTCTATGTAGAAAGTGTACAACTGTTAAGTGAACCATACATTAAATACTACAGGTGAACACTAATCAATCAAAAACCAGTCATCTGGGTTTCTTACTACTTTCCCAAGCACCACTCTACATAATTATTGGGAAAATCTGATTCCCATACAACTAGCTTAATTATAAATATAAAAACACGCTAAATTAAGCCTACATATAATAGCCACCATAAAATTAGGATATATGACTAGTTCCTCACAAAAAAAAAATCTACTGCCCCTTACCTTGGAAGGACTAGTTGTTTCAAAAAAACCCTGAAAATTAAGCAGCTTTTAGAATTACAACACAAATGTCCATATAAGCTCAGGTTAAGAGCTGAAAACAAACCAGGAAACAGAACTGTGATATCTCAATTTCCAGAGCCATCAATGGCATATTTTCCATAAGCATTAGAATTTACTCAAAAACATGATTAAAATAGAAATAGCTCTTCAGAATATATAGAAGACAGCTATGCTTAAAGGACCTTAGCTTTTTACATACATGCTTCTTTCAGCTAAGCTGTGCAATACATCCATGTGCTGAAGGATAAATTATAAAACAGGTAATTAAGTTCATCTTAAGTCAGTTACTAGACTGAAAACCACCATTACATAAAAGATCAGTTTGGGACCTGCAAGGTTTTGGTTTCAGTCTATAGGCAGACACACACCTGCCTACCATGAGAAACAGAACTTAGATGAGAAGGTGATATGACCTACATGGAGCTGAAGGGAATGTTTAGCCCCTGTCCTCCTCCATGATGGGTCATGAACTATTAATAACGTCACATGAAGGAAATACTTCTGTCTGCTGTGATGTTTATCTGCAAGTTTGTCTTAGGAAACAAAAAGGAAAGGTCTCGCTTATCATACGTTATGACTTGCTGTACTCCAAAAGGAGTAGATCAAGAGTAACAGCCCCTTAATTTGTATATTATTTGAGAATATAATATTTCAAAAGAAATATGCATGTACAGCAACCCTGTGTGGCACACTTGTTCTTCCAGTTTATAATCAGACATTCACAAATCTCTGCTGGGTACTGTTTCCAAGCTGAATATTTTCTTAGAAGTCAATCTCTTATTGATTATTGTGAACTGTGGCACATATATGTGAACTGTGGATAATAAAAAAGAAAACTGAATTAAATGGGTGGGCTCTAAGAAATAAGCATATGCAAATGATACACACACTCTATCTGCTGAGAGCTCATGGAGTAGACCAAGCAGGTGTCACACGCCTATTAGAGCCACTGGCTTGGTGGACTGGCATTCCCAAGGCTGCTGACAGCAGACAGCAATAGTCAGATACTCAGATCCAAGATGGACAAAAATGAAAATGAATTTGTTTATTCCTGACCCAGAAAGAGGACCTCTATAATCACCTGACTCAGCTTTTCTTATGACAGAGGCTAGAAGTTAACTGGTGTCTTCACTCTCCTCCAGCTATCCAGTAACAGTGAAATTGCTCTGGACGCCCATCATCATACCTTAACTGGTGGATTAATTTTAGAGATTCCAGTCAGATGATTCTCCTGTCAGGCCAAGGATTCTTTCCTCAAATCTCCTTGACTTTCAGATCAAAAGTTTAGAAGAAGCTTTGGTTGGAAGGCTCCATGCTAATATTACTTCTAGGAGGAAAGCAGGTACATGGCAATTGGCTGGAAACACCAGAGGAAGGAGCTGGCTCTCCCTGTGTCAGCTGCAGAGATGACTGATGGTGTGCCTGGAGGTGGGCAGGCTCCCCAGCTTGTGGGATCCAAGTTCAGTTGAGGGAAACTTGCACAGTGGAAATAAGTGCATGCTCAGGAGAGATGCTCAACGCTTAGGAAGTCCTTTTTCAGCAACTAAACTCACAGTTTCAGACCCCTGAACTATCTCCAGAAAGATCAGATTCAGATCAGAGGAGAGGGCTTAGCTCACAGGCAGGAATCGAGTGTGCTCTTCTTTCTACCAAGCAACAGAGGCAGTTGTTTCTCAGTATTGTTAGACAACAGATATCCTGTCCATGAAAACAGGTATTACCTGCTAGCTAAATTTTTCCCAAGAGGTAAAAAAAGAAAATTTCCACTTGATTATTTATTAAAACAGGAAAACACGGACTACAGACAGATGACAGTCTTGTAAAGCTAAGAATGTCAGACAGATGGATGCTCAAACGGAACAGCAGATTTGTGAATTCATCTGGACCCTTCAGAGTTATGTGTTCATTTCTGTGTGCAATGGAGAAGGGATGATGTGGAAAAGCTCACTTTCCGTCCCACATACCCATGTAAATTTGGTGTCAATGCAATAGTAGAATTAAATTAAGAAAAATGATCCATAGGAAGGTTTTGAATTAAACTAGATGAGTAGCAGTAGCACAGAGGAACCTATCCTGTTCAACAAAAGGCACATATTTATCCTGAGGAAGGGAGGAAGGGTTTCAGCTAATGCTGAAAGATCAGATATATTCAGCTAACCTTAAGGCTATTGCTGGGTTACTTCAGTTCCCAGATAACAGCACCAGATTAGAAGTATTTAAACAAAAGCTTTATGGCAGTAAAAACAAATTTCAAAACAATCACTGTGTTTATTTTCATCTTTAAAATGGATTATGGACACAGGATAACACCCGCACCAAAAAAACCAAAATCTCAGAACCCCACAAATCTTTATAAAATATATCATCAGTCATGGCACCTAACATGCATCTACTAGGGAACAGTTTTTGCTCAGTTCTTTCAACTGAAGTTTGACATGAAAATATTTATAGCCTCTTAAAATATGTGCATGCTTAAAAAGACTATGAAAGTACAGTTTATGGGTACAGAAAGACTAGAGCATCAAAATGAAATCTAGGCAAATGCTTTAGAACTAGGGGATTAATCTTTCTCCTTTTATAAATAAATAACAATAAAAAATAAATAAAAAGACTGCCAATCAAAATTGTCCTGCTGGTATTAAATAAGTTGCAGAGACACAAACACTAACACACACAGATTGATGAAAGGAAATGGTAAACAAAGGACTCATCTATAATTTTAGCTGAAGGCAGGGGAAAAGTCCATAAGATGCTAGGCATCATACCTGACACACATCTAACCTAGCCACAGCCAGATGATTTTAAAATTAAGGCACCATTCTGAAGACACTGGCTCTCATTCCACAAGAACTCAAAGCACCAAAAAATACTCTCCATCTTCCCTACTCTCTCTTCCCTACTCTCCAAAAATACTCTCCATATATCCCTAGAGCTGAACAATGTGTACACGGTTATCTAGCCACTGTCCTCTCCAGGCTCCTCCCAAACTCTTGCCTTCACCGAGTTTTGATGAATGTAGCTTGAAGAAACTCAGGCTTTCTTTGTTCTAGCTTGTAGCCCAGAAACACAAGTTTCTCACTCCCTGCCTCCAAAAAAAAACCCCAAACCCCAAAGACACAGTTAACAGAAAAATCAAAGGCTGTGCTGAAGGAAAAAAAAACCAAAACCCGAAGCCAGAAAATAAGCATGAGCACAGAAACACATTCTGCTCTGTTTGGTATCAAAGGAAATTTTTAAAGATATGCTTTAAATCATTTTAATTCAGGAAGAATATGACCACTAATGTTTGAATAGAACAATAGGAAAAAGGATAGTTTTGCCATAATTAGGCTAACAACATTTTGGTCTGCATATACAATGCACACAAAAGTTAATGAATGAAATCACAGCACATTAAAGTATCTCCCTTTTGGTATATGCTTCCCATTCATGTAGGGCTCATTCAACCTTTACTAAAGTGTTACTAAACATTTTCTTCTTAATATTGCAGGTTATTAGACAAGGCCCTAAGTGTACTTTTGAGCCTTTTGTGACCACCCACAGAATTATACAGAAATTCCCAAGAAATGCAAACACTGGACTTTCAGTGAAAAAAGGGGCCTTGGACTTACGAAGTGACCCAGAGAAGAAAAGACCAAAGAATTGTAAAGCTATCGGCCATTATTCCCACACTCTGAAAATCATCCTATATGCCATTAACTGCTGATGAGGAATTTTCTCTTTCACTGTCTCTTTGTAATTAAGTCAAGTGCTTTTCAGGGTACCTTCTTTAAATTCATTTAAACTTTCACTGTCTTTCAGAGGAGCAGCTCCTGACTAGGACTACAGGTCGCATTCAGTGAAGTAAGATCACCATTAGCCATTCCACAATATAATTCTAAATGAAATTCTACAGTTGATCTCACAACTTTTTCTTTCAAAGTTGTTTCCCTCCCTGCTTCTAACCTCTGACCTGTTTTACCTCTTGCACAGCACTTGGAAAGCTGCTTCTCTGAAACTCACAGGTGAACAAATAGAAAATGAAAATTGTTCCATCAAGGACATACCTTTACAAGTCACAGTGGATGTAATTTTATTTTCTTTGGCAATCACTTGCCATTGTCCTCAATGTATGAGCGAAATTCCACTTTCATATGTTAGAGACTACAATTCATAGCCAAATTCCTAAATCCTTGTAAAACAAACAATTGCTGTGGTACACTTCTGCTTCTTCTTCCCTTCATCTATCCTAGCTGCCAGACAAATTCAACTAGTCTTTTATGTGAAAGCCAAAAGTGTAATAATTTCAATTAATCATTTATTACCCTGTATAAAGATATGGCAATATAATTTCCCCCTCTATTAAAAACAAAACTAAAGAAAAACTATTAAGCCTTCTTCTTTTCCATTCAACTGCTGCCTGTTACAGACCACTGCAGTTGGTGCAATTATTTTAAGATAAAATAAATAAAATGATATGGGTAACAACTCAATTGTGAAGCCTCAAAATTCAGCTTTCTGTACAGAAATGAAACTAAGATGCATAATTACAAAGTTCAAAATTAAAATTATCCTACTATTTCTGCCCCAAATAAAGAAAACTGTTAGAAAAAAAGTTGGGGAAATGACAAATAATGTAAAGTAGGTGTGTTCTCGATACATTCATGAAATGCTGTTCTTTAGTTTACTGTTACTTTCTTGTTCCTATAATATGATCAGTAACAACTTTTCACACCTAAATAATACCTAGATAATGCCTCCAAATTTTTTTAATTGATGCAGTTAGTTTATTTGGACACATCAAAGCAGAGCAAGACAGCAGAGTCTTGCTTAAGATACTGGCAAGGCTGTGCAAAGACTTCAGGAGTTCCAGCTCTCTGATCACTGAACAGCACTGCTGTTTTTACATCTGTATGAGCAGAAGTAAAGAAACAGAATCATGATGCAGAGAGACTTTAGGAGCAATAAATACTGAAACATATACAAAAAGAGAAGAAATGGTGTTTTCAGAGCTTGGAACTGCACATTGGTTGACACTTGAAGGTTACTGTTATTGCCCCCTACTTCAAAGGGAGGGATCTGGAAATGGCATCCTGCCAAACTGCTGTCTTTTTTTCCTCTCATCACATCATATGTGTAAAAAAACTTTCCTGGCCTCAGAGCATCAAGTTTACAAATACTGGGAACACACTGTGAAGGTGAACTCTCCAAGGCATGTATAGTCCAGAGCATAAGACACTACCATGGACCTCCAGAGAAACGTATTCACATCCTGGTTTGGCATTACGTTTCTTCAGGTAGTTCACCAAATACAAATACATAGTGGAAAAAAAAAATAGGCTAAGTTGCACTGTGCTTTTATTTGCCATGCAGCTATAACCTCATTTAAGTTTCAGTGCATTCTTTATTCCTCTTGAAATACAAACAGGGAAAATCTACCATTGCCTTTATTTACAGCAAAGTACAGTGATGTCAGCTGGCTTCTGCATGCATACCAAGTAAAAAACATTCCCATTCAGCAAGAAGCAAACCCAGCAAATAGTATCCTTACAACAAAATCTTGACATTTCTACAGAGATATTTTAATTAAGATAAAAAGTGCTAGTATCAACCTGAGACAGTAATGGGAGCAGTACATGAGACGCTCATCAAGCTGTAACTTTTAATTTTTTAATTATTATTACTCCTGCATTAGTGGGTCAATCCCTATCTATACATCAGTGGAGTCTTTTGTTTATGGCATGGCTTTGAAAGAAAATTTCTCTTAATCCATCTCATGTCTCTTCCTCTACTGTGTTCCTTACAAGAGCTGCCAAGATATTCTTACAAAGAGTAAGATCACAAATTTAGTGTTTTTATTCTCATTTCAAATCTGCTTGACTTCATGCTTCAAATAACCCTACCTGCACAAGAGAAATGAATGTGTCCTCCCTGCCTCAAATCTAAAATAGCAGATTAGATTTTGTATGTTATCATTGTCAAAGACTAATAAAGGTCTGATGCTATGAACAGATGCTGCCTTACCAAGCCTTTTAATTTCATGGATAAATCTTTCTAAAACTACTGCTTTAACATCCCATCTCCATTTTTACCAATACCAACCAAATTGTGAAAAAAGTTAGTATCTCCACCATAACTGATCATATGTGATTCTGTTTCAAAGCCCACCCAAATGCTAGGTAGCTCAGCTCTTAAGTGTATGCATTAAAGTGATCCTTAGCATATCCACAGATATATGACTGCGTGTTTATCCTGGAGATGCTTTCTTTGTAAAGATTCATGCCTCAGTTGTTTTAAACATCCAAAACCAGGAAACAGAGGTAAATGTCTAGGAAAAAAATACATTTTTGTGTATTACAGCCACAAAAATAAACTAATGTATTTTCTCTTCTGGGCCTTTAATAATCTATACCACAGCCCAAGTCCTGAATTAAATGCTGATTTGGAGTCTCCCCACTTTGCTGTTTTGTACCTATCATACCACTCATTGTATTTGTCACAGACAGCAAGTGTAATGTGGATGTGGAATGTATCCATCCTAATTAAAATAAACCCCATCTACCACTGTAACCAGCACTTTGATTAATAACCATAACTATTTACATAATCAAAACACTTCACATAGTATAGTGGAAAGTCACCAGAACTTGAAACAGCATGATAAAAAACCTAGAATTTTGCCATAGTAAATGCTAGAGAAAAATCAGAGATTAGTTATGGTTTAGGATGTTTGAAAACATGGAAAATCATAATTAAAAAAAAAAAAGTCTCAGCTGTATTTTGAACAAACCATCCCTGCAGGTTTGGCTCTACATGAAGAAATTTGAATAATCAGTTAATGGGGCATAATAGCCAAACTAAGGTCTGTGCTGTTGGTTAGAAACTCAACAGGAATCCAAAGTTAAGCAGAAAAAACGCTTAGCATCAGAGGCTCAGCTGTATCCATTGTTTTCTGGTAAAACCAAAATAGTGTCACGATCTCTTCCTGCATCTCAGCAATCCTCAAGCATCAGAAACATGTATTTTCTAACAAACAGATCCTTATGACTTCTCAGCACAGCTTTCCTTTATTTAGACAACAATTTTCCAATTCTTTGTAGGACTGTGAACGCTGTGAAAGCCCTTGAGCCCAGTTTGCACTGTGCAACGTTGCTGTGTCCAGTTAGCCTGGAAATTTGCAGGAAACTTTGGAATTCCCTGTGCTACTCTTTGCTCAGAGGAAGAGCCATAACAGCCTTCCAGGCAGGACCCTAACAAAAGCACAGCTCATAAGCACATAATTCCCTGTTTGGTCTTCTGCTGTTTTTCTCTCCTCAGTACAGCTCTCCTGAAGGCCAGGTTTCTTCAGACAGAAAATCTCAAAGACTCAGGTGAACCTGAACAGTTGGTCTTCCTCATGCCTTTTTAGCTCCATGGTCTAGAAAAGATAGCTTGATAAATTCAGCTCTGGTCACTGATTCAGGATGCGGGCTCTGCTCTGGTGGGCTCTTAAGCTGGCTGTCAGCTCTTCTGCTTGTTAGGTTTCAAACGCGGGAATACTGACAAGAAAGTCCTAATCAAGGTCTGGTTATCTCCAAACACACATAGTGTTTTATGACCGATCCTAGTAACTCTTGCACAATTTTCAATGATATGAAACAAAGTAAAGCTATGGAAAAAAAGAAGAAGAAGAGTGCAGAGAGAGAAAGCAGAGTGTCTGCTAAAGTAAGGTAAAAACGTAATCCTAGCTATTAACAATTTTATGAACCTCAGTCTGATTGTAAGTAATTCCACAAAGCTTTTACAGAGCCACTCACTCAAATGCTGGTAAGAAGTGCCAGTGAAAATCTCATGGAAGCTTCTTTGAGTATGTTCATTAAGTCTGCCTGACACAGCTCTGATGGGACACCCAGGGAGAAAGATGGGAATGTGCAAGTTACATGCCACTCTTTGTATTTTTTTCTCAGCTCTACCCATTGTGCGGTTGGAAAAAGCTAGGGGAAAACAAAACAAAACAAAACATAGAAGTATTTGTTTAAATGTCTACTGCTTAAGAAACAGCATGCTAGACCACAGATTGAGAGCACTCAGGACAGAAAACCTTAGGAGATGCCCTCAGTGAAGCACTTAAAACATCGTATTAACAGGACTGAAATTCACCCAAACTTTTTGGCGCTCTATGCTATCATGGTAAAAGAAAGAAGTTTTGAGCAAAGCAAACCTGCTGGTGGTCAGGACTGGCATTTTAAAGAACACTGCAGCAGCTACATGTCCTTAAACCAACCTTCAGCCTTTCTTAGTCGTTGTTATCAACTTCTTTATTTATTTAGTAACAGGCACATTAGCCTGAGTATCACTCTCCATGAAAACTATTTTAACACAAAGCACATTTGGGTCTTTATTTGTTTTGTACTACAAGCAAAAAAGCAATACATTTAGTTTGGAAAAGGGTCGCCAGATGGATGAAAAAGGCCTGCAAGTTTTCCTTTTGGTTGCCCTTAGCATTTACGGTCAACTTTTCTCAGCTCAAAACCCAAAGTCTGCTCTCAATTAGCGTAAATCAGAGCAACTCCATTGACTTCAGACAGCTCTTCTGGATATAGAGCATTGTGAGACAGAACAGAATTTGGCCAATATTGTCTTTTTTTGTTTTACCAGCACCATGGATTTTTCTCTTTTTGGAAGACTTATCGGTTGACACAAAGCAGATGACTGTGGACAACCTGTTTGATGTGGTAAACAAAAGCAAAGTAACTGCCAAACCAGCTGACGGAGTTAGAAAGAAAAGAAACATGAACACTGTGGGAAGGAGAATGCTGAGGAAGAACTTGAACCTTCTCCTGATTTTAGTAGTGAAGTCCAAAAATAACCAAGGATATTGCCCAAAACAAAACTCAAGCGGTGTGAGAGTGTGACTTTAATCTCTGACCATGTCCATCACAAGCAATTCCACTGAACTTGATGGTGCTAATCCACTGTAAAACCAAATATAAACTTCTGCAACCACACACAATGTTTAGATACCTGAAGGAGTGACACATTAAGATTATAATTAATATTGTTACATGTTTCCCATTGGTAAAGAAAATTTAATGAAGAAATAAAAAGACTGAAACCCATTTTGCAGACTTATTTTTCCAAAAATACAGCACTGCAAAAACTTATTGCGAATTTTTTTTCCTTCCTCAGGAGGGACTGGAGTTATGAACCAGAAGAAGGTCATTAGCAGAAGACAGATATTTCCTGGATGAACAAAAGTTACTTTCAGTTTAGAGTGATAAAAAATAATTTTCATCCATTTTTACAGATTCCTCTCTACAACACTAATGACAGAAGCAGAAGGGACCCAACAAGCATTTATTTTGACAAAAACAGGTGGTGCCTGCATCATGTTTTAACACATGATTTTAAAATTTCATTACAAATTGCAGCAAGGTCTAAACCTATGATGCTCTAGTAAAATCCTTTAAATCAACAAATATGTTGTATCAGAGACCACATGCTTGAATTTGAACATTTGATTCCTGTAGGAACAACGCAGAGAGAAAAACTTCTTTCCACTTATGGCTAATTCGAACTCTGTAAGTGTATTAAAACTTTGTATGAGTCATTTGACTTCACTATTTTTCTGTTTAAATGTTAATGAATAGAAGTCATGAAGCATTAAATTTATTTTTTTGTCCTAGTTTAGCTATCAGGTACAGAGATACTGTTGCATTCATCTGGACTATTTCACTGAAAGCAGAGAGACTCTATGGGATACGATAAAGCAGGAAGGCTGGTTTTCTTCTTCCTACCACAACTACAGATTTGGGTAGTTGATGAGACTAAAAATGTGAAGGACAGAATCAGCTTTTGTTTACCAGAAACCCGGCAGGATTCATAGAAGAGCCAACACTTGACTAGCTTCTTGTTATGGCAACTTTGAAAATTTCACTGGGCATAGAACTTGTATCTTCTGGTACTGAAACATATTCTGTGGTCTGTAATGTCAAATGGCAAAAAGCCCAATTTTCTAGAAACAAGTAATATTCCCTGCTTTTACCTGCTAGGAGAGTTGAAGAATGAGAGGAGAAAAAAAAAAAAGATTTTTATTTAACTAATACTTGAAGTGATGATTAGTGTTACATAAATTAATAATTGAATGTCTTCTTCCTTAGCGAGGCAGGTGAGCAAGTTAGAAATTACAAATACAGTTGAAGAGAATTTAATTATTTTCCTAGAGAAGATTCCAAGAACTGCAACATGAAATTAAATTTGACTGCTTAAATAACAATTTATTTCTTGGGTTTAAACTTAAATTATGCTTTAAATTATGTCAGCTTCAAGAAGGATGCATAGCAGAAGTGGATAATTCTTTTCAGAAAAGGAAGACAATTATCGAAATTAGGCTATTGCTGAAAAAATATTTCAAAGAACTTAAGAAACTAATCTGCCATGCTTTTACTGCCCCATACTTAAAATCAGCTCAAAACCAAATTTATTAGGAACTACTGAAGACTGCAAAATAAAGCTAACAAGCAATCATTAATAGTGAGAAAATGTATTGGTAGCAGTTGTTATCTTGCATGACTTGTATTTGTTTACAGTCAGAAAATCAACAGCTTTTGTAGAGTTGAAGCGTCCTCTAATTTCTAAACCAACTTAATCAGTTTAACAAATTAAAACAAATTAAACTGCACATCTATGGGTACAGATTCTCAATCACATTGGTAAGTCATGAAGCAGGGTCCAAGGATCATGCACGAGGCTTTCCATGCAGAGCAGCTGAAGCCCCAAGACGTACTCACACTGAAGATGCTTTAAAGTCAGCCTCAAATGCACTGTCATCCTTGTCATCAGCCTGTAAGGCCATGGGGCTCTCAGCCTCCAGCTCACTAAAGGCCCAGCCAACAGAAAGTGATGGAAAACAAGTATGAATGTGTTGCCAAATGCAAGAAGAAAAAAAAAAAAGCTATTATGCAGTATACAACAAGCAATTACTGTTCAAATCACCTGGAGTCTCATATTTTCATACTGCCTGAAGCCATTAAGCTTTAGTCAACTCAGTTTGCTTTGCAAGAAGGGCTGCTTTACATGTAACACAGGATTTTAAGGCTCTAAGTTCACATTCTGTGATAACCAACAGACATCCTCAAAGAACTTCCCAAAACACAAGATATGCTCTCCATGGAGCATGCTTTGGTTTTGCTAATTGCACCTCAAGCCATAGGATAACAGATGTGTCCAGCTTTAGCTATCTGCAGTGTGTGTATATTCACCTGAGCTAGTCAGCCAGATTCCCTTTATGGTCAACAGAGAGAAACAGCCGGTTTCAGAGCATGATTCATCTTGGTGGAAATTTTAGGCATGTACAATATGTCAGATAAGAGAAGGCCTAACAGAACTTGCTGCACTCCACCAACATCAAAGGGAGGCAAGTTGATCAGACATCTGATTTAGGCAAAATTAATTCCAGCCCTCCTGTGAGGTAATCAGACACACCGAGGATCTGCAGCTCCCCTCTCTCCTGAGCATGTGTAGCCCAAGCCAACTGTTAACGGACTTGCAATCACACCAGCTTTAACTGACTCCAGTGTTACAGGCTGCTGCTCAACTAGTCATTACTGTCTCTTACTAATTATAAAACATCAGATACATTCACTACTATAGGGTAGCCTCAAAGGAAAATATTTATGCTGGAACGTTGATCGTAAAGGGGGAAAAAAAAGAAGAGTGAACTGTAACATACACAGGACAAATAAGACTGCATTAATGTGACTACGCAATTTTGTTACAATTTTCTTCTGTGTCACTATATTGAATATAAAATCTGTCAATGGATGAGATTAACCTTGGTTAGTTCCCATATCAAATACTCTACCTTACATAGTTCGGGTCCCTTCTCTTAGGGTAGAGAGTGTGAAATAACTTATCTATGTAGATAAATCAAGTCAGCTACAAACTCATTTATTTTTGTTGGTGATTTTTTTTTTTAACTTCAAATATGTTTTTTTTTTCTTTTTTAATTCAATGAAAAGAGGGAAAAAAAGAAAACAAAAGTCTGGCAGACCAATAAAGTGAAATGAACATAATGGAAAGTTATGAGGAAAAAGAAAGGAGTATTCCCCATCTCATGCACTTACCTCTCACTGAGATCTTCGATGCGCTGCCCGTGGCCTAGCACGAAGCTAGGGTTTGACTGACCGCATGGACTCGCAGGGGCTGATAAAGTGCTTTTGACGTTCTGTACCGAGTGCCTGCGGCTCCGTCGGCGCTCTAACCCCCTCCGCTCACTGGCACCAAGACTGGCCCTTCTCCGGTCCTTGCGCCCACTGGGAGGGGGGTCAGCACTCTCATCTCCATCCTCGTGTCTCAGTGTCATCTGAGAAAGAAAGGAAAAAAGGCAAGGCTTCTGACACAGTGCCTTTAGGTACCACAGGTCTTCACATCTGGGCTTTAAAAATTAACTGATCTCTATATGATTAACTCCTGTTACCATCACCATTTCTATAGCTATCCCTCTAAGTTGCTGTCTATCCATTAGTGCAGTGTAGCAGCTCTAATAATGGAATTATATACTGACACCTTGTATAGAACACTACAGGACCAGTAACAACACATTTATACATCTGAAGAGTTATTCTGGTTTGTGGGTTTGTTTTGTTTTTTTTTTTTTTAATGTACGATTAAGCTGAAGTCTTGGCTCTAGCAAAATCAACAAAAAAAAAACCTCTCGTGCATTGTCTGATTGAATGTTCAGACATGACACTTGTAATGTCGAGTGGAAGTTAGTGTCTGGTACTTTAGAAAGTATTTTAGAATAGTACCATCACTTCTTCCCAGCCAAAGAAGAAATCAGTAGATATATATAGAAGTGCATTCCTCTTAAAAATTTCATTGTTTTACAGATCTCCCTGCAAAGTAAACATAGGAAAAAAACCTAACAAACAAAACTATTTCTGTGAACCAGTATCACAACAGATTAAAAGAAAAAATGCAGACCACACATCTCTAAGCCTCCCAATTTTTAGGTTAGCATAATTACTTTCATGTATGCCTTCCAGTGGAAAATTTGGTATTTTCTGCCAGTTCAGAAGCACTGTCAATACACAGTAACATATGTAGAACATCAGAAAAGAATGATGTTGAGAACAGCATGGCCACAATGACATTTGACAGAAACTTCTGACAGGTTGGGAGCTCATCAGCTGGAAATATTAGAGGAGTAAAATACAGGTGCAACACCTAGTATGTTGAACCACAGCACACCGTCGACATGCCAGTATAACATACCTCTAACAGAAACAAAGCAAGTGCTACCTTAGGGTACATAAGGAGAGATAATCGCTGGCAGAAACAACAAAGTTACTGGTGGATCGATCTCATCTGAAATGCAGCATAACATTTAAGTAATCTTTATATGAGAAAAGATCCATTCAAATAGGCAGAGGTACAGAAGAGGGCAATGTGGGTGATCAGAAGAATGCAGCTTCTTGTTCCTATTAGTCTTATTGTTCTGATAATTCTTACCAGAAACGACTTTAAGAAAACAAAAACAGGGGGAAGCGTGATATCTCAGCTTACGGTGTAAAATCAGATTCAGTGGGGAAGAAGAGATTTTGCAGATAAAGAACAACATTGGCAGAAAAAAGAAAGAACGTGCATGTCTAAATTTAGCCTGGGTCATCAAAAGAAAGCTGGTACCAAACTAAACCAACTGCTGATTTTGCAATCAAGTTTTCAGTAGGCACAACATGCACAAAACCCCCCTGTTTTAAGATTAACGCTCATCTTTTAAAAAGGATTTCAAGCTGATGCCTCTGAAAACGGAAAAAGGAAGAAGAATATGGAGCCCTCTCATTCTCATGTTCCTATTTTAGCTGGACTATTCCTGCAAACTGCTGCATGTACAACTCAATTCTGCTAAAGTTAGTGAAGTGACATGAGTGTAGAGTTGATGAAAAAAATGCAGAATCAAATCTACCAAATCTTTTGCTGGACTTAGACAGAGATAAAGACATTTAATTTCATCACACCAGAATAGGAATTCACATTTACATTTAATTTACTTCAGCCTTAACCTCCCTGCTCCAGCACTTCCCAGACTGTGAAAAGAGACTAATTATTAAGAAAGTGGCTATCCTACCCTTACATATAAATACTTCAGAAGTAGTTATTTTATACCTAGGTGGTGAATGTAGAGTCACTCATTACTCCACTGCTGCAAACTGTATAGGATCTGGTCCAGTGTAAACTCGTAAACAAAGACTTGCTGGGTATTCAGTGGCAGAACAAGTGGTATTTGTGAAGCTGAGCTCAGCCGAACCTTTTTCATGAGCTGAATACTTTTGCATATGGAAAGAACTTCTACTTACTTCAGGATGTGTAACTAGCAGTCTGAGAAAGTTTTAATTGCAGGCAGAACTGCCCCTAAGGAGGCTAGTAAATGTGCTGGTTTGCCTTGGAGTATGCCCTAGCTTTAGTATGAAATGCATTTGCATTAAACACAGCTAGGTACCATAGCAGGTCACACATACAAATGTGTGTAACATTTCCAGCAACCAGATGTTTTTCCTTTAAAATAAAATAGATAACCGAATTTCACCTAGGTTACATTCCTTCCTCTTCTCGGCTTTGAAGTTTGCACAAGCTGTAAGAAGCATAAAACAGGGCATGTTATGTTACCTCATAAATGTTAAATTGCTCAACTAAGTCCAAGTCTGTTCCTTTCTTGTTCAAGTGTCTCTGTGAAATAGCTTCAATGCCTAGCTCTTCCAGACAGTCCACCACGTCGTAGAAAGAGTCTTGATCTGGCAACCCCGACAGCGTCTAAGAATCAAAGGAAAAACATTTAAATCTGTTTGTTTTGAAAAGAATTAAACAAAGGTTTTTAAAAGCGGGTGGCAAGTGGTGCTATGTATGATTTCAATAAAGTAAAACCCATGATGTGGGATTAGAGGCACCGCTAGAAAATAAAAAACAAGTGGCACAGCTTTTAACAAACAACTCTGTGCACTGTGTAGAAAAATTAATAACTGGCAAAACAAATCAATGTTGTTATTTCATACAAAAAAGTATGGAAAATGTGAGTCTTTAAAACACACAGTTGGATTCTTCCTGGCTTCACTGAAGTACAGATTTAGAGAACAGAAATGTTAAAGCATCAAACACAGGGATAAAAGCAAAGAGAGAGAAAAAAATGGTTTAGCTAAAAAGTTAAGCTGACTTCCTACTGATTCCTGTAAGTTTGGCCTTAAGTAGAAAAAGTCCAATGCACAGCTGTGTGATGTCAGGACAGCAGGAAATATCCTGCACCATGTGCCTACTGTCCTCCACACCTGCATCAGAGCTCATCCTCCCAGAGCACAAATTGTTTTATACCACAGAAATATTGATTTCTCTTCTCCCTTCCTCCCTTTTAACTGGGAAAGTCTTATTAAAGGTACACTGACTCCTTCACTCCTATAAAATATTAAAAGAGTTATTAATTCCTGATTATGGGATAAGTTGTTAGCAGTGACACTGGAGAGGAGCTTTTGCACACTAGAAAACAAAGAATGCCAATAATAACAGCTATTGAAAATGAATTGTTTGAGCTCAGAACTTTCTATGGCGCTGAGAGAAAGAGAGTGAGCTTTGCTTAACCATAGTAATTTTTCCTTTTTTTGGCAAATTAGAAAACTGAGAAAAGGAAGGTAGTCTTCTACATTACACCATGTATACCATAGTATGCCACTGCAGTGCACGTAGCAAGAGGGACTGAATCAAGCCACTAAGCTTTATCGCAGAGTGATGCGTGGGAAGAGCACATGGGCGTTGAACAACTTTGTTCAGAGCACAAGGGAACTTCATCCACCAGAGTCCTGTAGACATTTACAAAGACAACAGAAAACACTACTATTCTGGTTTGCCACTGATTTCTACTCAGTTTGTGTTGATTTTTTTACCGCTTTATGCATAACGCAGAAAAATTAGTCTAATTCTGTGCATGTTGAGCAGAAACTACTGAACATACCGTGCAACCTATTTGCAGAGCAACTTAGACCTCATCGCAATAATCAGTCTATACAGAGCTGCCTCTGCAGAATACGGGAGAGCACACTGGAAGCAACACAGTTATTCTGGATTAGCTCACCAGAGAGATGTTTATTCTCAAGTAGTTACCCTTCTCCTACTTAATTAGCTAAGTAACTTGTCTGTAATCCCAGCAGAGGAGAGAAAGAGCAAGAGATAGAGACAGCACACACAAAAAGCAGGTCCTCTCCAGAAAGTGTTTTATCTTCTCATGCCTCAGATGGGATGAACTGTGCTCAGAGAATACTGGTTCTCTGAAGCCCGGCTTTTCCAAATTGGCTCTGAGCAGCAGAGTGCAGAAGAGAGCAGCCCCTCTTGGCTGCCTCCCTATACCAAGAAGCTTTACATTCAGAAAAATTGATCTGAACTATGTGAATAGTAACAGACAGCTGGCATACTCTGCCCTATTCAAGCACATCTTTCCTGTGAAATGAGGCACTGTGAAATGTGCATCACCACCAAGCTACTTTTTTTTTTTTTTTTTTTTTTAAACTCAACATGACACAGTAACATCTTCTCCTTCAGTCATTACATGACTATTACCTGTTGTCTAGTGAGGTCCACTGCAACAAGAATGCTTAGCACAAACACCAATGGGTTACACATTCAGGGTTATATATCCGGGCTCTGATGAAGAATTTGTCTCTGTCCAGGACAGTATTTAAGCCTCTTTAAAAACCCAATGAATACCATGGAACTAATTTTCCTGAACAGTGCTGAAAACAGATACCATGTGCCGTTTGTTCTTTTAAAAACTGACACCTACCATTAAGTAGAAATCTGAGAATCAGCAGATGAAGCTACCCCACTGGAAATTCAGTGGAGCCTTAACACAGATACGGAAATACTATAACAGAAAACAATGTCTATCAGGCTTTCTCTTACTTATGAAAGAAGATGAGCTGAGTGTCTTCAGGCACAGTAAGATGTGAAGTCTTACATGCAAAAGGGTAGACAAACAGTCAGATCTTCTGAGCATTTTCTTCTTAAAATATCAGGAAGTGGTCTTAATGTTGATATTAAGGTCACCTGCCTTCAAATACAGCTTTTTTAAAATCTGAGGTCAGGCAGGCTGTAGACAAGGAAAACAGCAGCACAAGGTAGAATTTACTGGCAACCCTGCTTTTGTCAAGCCTGAGAGTTTTGAGCTTGATATATTCTCTTAACAACATTTTTACCAAAGCCTAAACAATATTTTTTACCTACCACTAACTGCGACATTCCCAATAGAAGGAAAGGCATGAAAACTAACGAAGTTGTATTGCAGGTTTAAAAAAAAAAAAAAAAAAGAAAAAAAAAGAAAAAAAAGTTGTTTTATGGAAGTGTCCAGATAAATGTTTTCCTAGATGGTAAAAACTCTCAGACAACATACTCAACTGGTAATAGCACAATATTCTTATCACTATATATCCTCAGTTATGTTTCCAAAGAAAAACTGACATAAATTAGTGCTAGGTTATTCCTAGCTTCAGACTGAAAGGCTCTCTTTATTTGCAGTTTTTAAAACATGTAGCCCTGGATGATATTAGCTAGTAAAACTAATAAGTATGGTGCCTTTTGTAATTTACAAAACAATCACAGTATAAAGCAGTGGTGCAGAGAGGATATGGACAAGAGAAAGTCCATTTGGTGAGCAATGCTTTACATGCAAGTCCAAATAATATGAGTACTGCCTGGTTACTAAACATCCAACAGACTGGGCTTCACTACAGGGCCCATGCACTAGATGGAGAGACATAAGCTAAATCTCATATGCTACAGTGAAAAGCACTACATAGTAAATAAACACGCTTAAGGGCATTAGCCAAGTTTTCAACAGCTTTGGGATAGGAAGAAGCATCCCTCATGTGTGTGTTTTCCCAGAAACCACTACTTCTTCTAAAACATCTGGTGCAGCCAACGTTGGACACAGGACATTAAGAAGATCGTTGTTCCAGTGTGGCAGTTGTGATGTTCTTATGGCAGGTCACTGATAAATGATGTGCCAGCTGCTGTTTTAACACCACAATGGCCCAAAACATCACTTTCTTAATGACAGCTGATGGACATCAGCTGGTGGGTGGTACTCTAAGCTCCTGCTAGTAACCACTGGTCTGGAAGCTGGTGCTTAAATTCTTACACTGGACCAGGTAAAAACATTCAGTGCTTAACCTGACTACACAAAAACATATTAATTTTTATATACCTCAATTATTTTATCCACCTGTTTGTTTAGGGTTTTTTTTTAATGTATTGTATGATATGAGAGAAGAAGCAACATTAAATACAGGTAAAAGGAAAATCAGCAGCAATCTTATAACTACAAAGCTTCCAGTGTAATCTCAATAATGAAGATGTTTTATAGCAAGTAAATATCAAGTGAATTGAATGCAATATAGAATTTTCTTTCTGTATTTGATAAGTGGTTTTTTTTTAAAGTAAACACAAAAGCTTTAATCTAACCAGACCTCAGTAACAAAAATTAAGAAAGTAGAGATTAGAATAAGAACTAACAGATCATATGAACTAACCAAAGAAAGACAATGAAGGTTATACTGGAATTATTCATAACCAGAAGTATCTGCATTGGGATCAGTCTCATTTAAGAGATTCATTAATGCCTAAATCCCTCCAAATTAAGAAAGGGTTAATGAAATGTTAGCATAAGTAAACTGGTTGAGCATCAACAAGAGAGGGAGAGGATAAAAGGATTGGAGCAATTCTTATGTCTGGGCAGATGTGTTTTCTGCTTTTGAGTAGGAAGGAGAATAGTCTGTAAGTGTATACATGGAGAAAGAAAAAGAAGTAGAAGTATGCTTCCTTAAGAAAAATCCCTTGTGAGGACTCTGCCTGCACTGAAAACTTCGACATTTCCTTGCCTAGAGAAGCTGAAACCATCTGAGCCTTCTCTGTATTCTCTGTGGGGGGAAAAAAATTGCAACTGTGACAATGCTGCTTGCTGTTTTCTCTATAATCATGAAAAAAATCCCATTAAAAACATCATAAAGCTGTCCATAAGCCAGATCATAATTACAGAGCGTGGCATTGTGGGATTCCTCTCTTCCTTGATCTTCATAACTGCCTTGCTCTTTTGTGAGATGCTTTTTCTTTTTGTGTGTTTTTAAATAACAGTTTTATTATGTTTTAAAAATAGCTTTAAATGTAGTGAAAAACTCAGACTAAAGGAATCAACTATAGGACAATAAGAGTCAACACAGAACAAAATTTTGGAAGAAGTCCAACACCAGGTAGATTACAACTGCACAAACAATGAAGATAATTACCTCAGAGGAATCAGTACATAAATAATGAAGTGTAAAATTGAGATGTTAAAAACTAGTCACCTCAGCTTTAATAGCAGCTATAGACAGAAGCATATAAAGCTGGTGATGCCTTTGAGAAAGAGTACATCGGTGAGATAAGGTGGTTTTTTAAAGTCAAGAGTATCCTTACTACCGTGTAAGCTTGAGCAAGAGCGGCTCTAAGCAAAAGCATAGTAACATCAGTGATGTCACCAGGAGCAGTTAGTACCTCTCAGGCAACTTTGCTGGACAATATCTGCCATTAAGAAATTATTTTATTAAAAAACACCACAGCAACCCACAGCTCCAACAGTATAGACATGAGCACAATAAGCTGGCAGCTTGATTTATGACCTCTGCCGACAAACTCAGGATTTTTAAATGAATATAATGAATAATAATAATATTCTATCATACTCTGAACTATTGAGTGCAATCATAAAGCACAGTTATTTTGATTTGCTGGTACTATCTTGATCTTCTGTGCTCTTTAAAAAATCCATTTTTAATTTTAGTCACCCCAATTTTTAAGGAATTTACACTGATAAATTTCTAACTTTTACGGGCTTTTCACTTCCTCCCTCCTCGTAGTACAAGTGAATACTTTGACAACCAGTTGATTTTACTGCAAAACTACTACTTGTCATACAGGACACCAGAAATATAAAGAAAGAAGAAAAATTTTAACCTCATTTTTTTAAGTAGAAACACTCTTACAAGCACTCAGACCTGTTAGATTCATCATATTTGGTTTGTAGTACAAAAAAATTTAAATGATCTGAACTAGAAAACTGTGCACAATGCAAGCCTTTGTGAGCAGGAGATCTTTTCCCCAGAACTTGCTTTCTTTCTCCCCTCTGATAACGTGTTGAGTTAGTTTGTTGAGTTTTGTTTTGCACTGTGTTGTCAGCATTGGGAGAGGAGCCGCGTAATAACACGTTTGCACACAACATCTAGCAAAATAGCAATTCTGCTCCCAGCTGCTGCCTCTGGGTGACTGCAACCCAAGTGACAAGAGTGTGCTGATTGATTGCAGCCTGACCTGTAACTTTTCCAGGACAGGTCTCCTTTGTCATATATTCTCAACAGGGAAGGTGAGTATACAACTGAAAATACTAATATTAATCTCCACCATTTGTTAAGCCAACAAAGTAAACAAACCTTGTTAACCAAGGTCATTGTGTAAACCAGTAGTTCGGTATCAACCCCATCCTTCTCCTCCAGGATCTCCATGATATTGGACCACGGCTTGGCTCCTAGAGGAAAAGCAGAAACCATTGGTGATGGTGATAAAAATGGAAAGCTACAGCATCAACATTTATCCAAGAGGCAGTACAAGGTGGAATGATGTGGCCAGGTGGAAGATCAAGCAGAAAGACAGTTACCTCCAGCTTCCTCTACAGCCTACCCTGCATTATGGAGAGTGAAGTTAATACAGCCAGTGAAAGCTATGGTGCACCCTAACCCAAGGATCTAAAATATGCCAGGTGGACTTTCCCCAGAGGTACCAATTTCTTTCCCTTGGTGAGGGAGGAAGTTTTGTTAAGTCCAGTTTGATTGACAGTTAACTTCTAAAATGGCCTGTGGTTAGTGGTGTTCCCCAAGGGTCAGTACTTGGGTCAGTCCTATTCAATGTATTCATCAGTGACTTGGATGAAGGGACTGAGTGTACCCTCAGCAAGTTTGCTGATGACACTAAACTGGGAGGAATGGCTGACACACCAGAAGGCTGTGCTGCCATCCAGCGAGATCTGGATAGGCTGGAGAGTTGGGTGCAGAGGAACCTGATGAAGGTCAATAAGGGCAAGTGTAGGGTTCTGCACCTGGGGAGGAATAACCCCTGGCACTAGTACAGGCTGGGGGTTGACCTGCTAGAAAGCAGCCCTGCAGAGAAGGACCTGGGAGTGCTGGTGGACGACCAGTTGACCATGAGCCAGCAGTGTGCCCTTGTGGCCAAGAAGGCCAATGGTATCCTGGGGTGCATTCAGAAGAGTGTGACCAGCAGGTTGAGGGAGGTTCTCCTCCCCCTCTACTCTGCCCTGGTGAGGCCACATCTGGAGTATTGTGTCCAGTTCTGGGCCCCCCAGTTCAAGAGAGAGAGGGAACTTCTGGAGAGAGTCCAGCGGAGGGCTACGGAGATGATTAAGGGGTTAGAGCATCTTTCTTATGAGAATAGACTGAGAGAGCTGGGCCTGTTTAGCCTAGAGAAGAAAAGACAGAGAGAGGACCTTATCAATGTTTACAAATATCTAAAGGGTGGGTGTCAAGAGAATGACGCCAGACTCTTTTCAGTGATGTCCAGCAATAGCACAAGGGGCAATGGGCACAAGCTGGAACACAGGAGGTTTCGCTTAAACATGAGGAAACACTTCTTTCCTCGGAGGGTGACGGAGCACTGACACAGGCTGCCCAAAGAGGTTGTGGAGTCTCCTTCTCTGGAGATGTTCAAAACCCGCCTGGATGCCTTCCTGTGCAACTTGCTCTAGGTGAACCTGCTTTGGCAGGGGGGTTGGACTAGATGATCTCCAGAGGTTCTTTCCAAACCCTACCATTCTGTGATTCTGTGAAAATCAGGCAGGTAGAATTTTACCCCACCTATCCTAGGTTCACACAGGCTTAGATAAATGTTCAACAAAAAATTATATGCTACTGTCTCAGTGCATTTGATGCTTACATTCCTAGTGATACTACTGAGTTACGCTGTATTAAGATAAGTCCTGTTAACGAAACAGTGCAGCATAGAAACAGTTTTCTCAAATTACAGGCAGTGTGTCTTGGATAAAAGAAATTATCAATGAGGGAAAAAGATTTTTCCTGTGGTTCTTACTTAAATTATTTTAATAAGAATACCCTTTACATAACTTTCAGATACATTTATATCATTTTTCCACTAAGTAAGGTCAAAATTTGTGCTTCTAGTTATGATGTATTTGCTTCATTTGCATGTTGATTTGCATTTGCATGATTATCTGATGCCAAAACCCAAGTGTCTTAGTGAGTTACTGTGCCAAAAACATCAGACAAGCAACACCAGCCAGACTCAAGATAACCTCTTGTGTAGAAGATACCTTGTAAAACCATCCTATTTCATTTGGCTAAAAGGCAGATAGTTGCATTTACTAAAGAAAAAAACCCACATAACTATTTTATCTAGGAAACTGAAGGAAATAATGAAAGACTATAATTCAGTGTTTTGTTTGGAGTAAAGTTAAAGGTGAGGAGGATAAAGCAGAAAGCTAACTAATTTAGAGATACTCAGTTCAGCTACACCAGCATAACTGCTAGAGTCTTTCCGTTTCAGAGGGAAAAATGCAGGGTATTCCAACAGCCCACATGCCCTAAACACTAGAGGAATGACGACAGTTTGAGTATAATCAGGCAGTAAAATGCAGAAGTTTCACCCCTGCAACCTGTTGCTGACTGATCCGTGACCCCGATGTTAAAACTCTGCATTAGTCCCACAGTGATAACGATCCTTGTTTATTCATGCTGATATTTTAAATATATATATATATCCTGTTACACAGACATCAAATCTCTGCTAAGCAAGGATCTCGGTTTTCAAGGTGATGGCAGTGCACTGTATGGAAAAACCTATTAATGAACACACAGACAGCAATATTTCTCCTGTTTTCTTTTCCCTTCTTTTTGAGACATTCTCTGATCTTTACTACTTAATAATAAATCAGAGCTTCTTTATCTTGAGCAAAATCAAAGGAGGGAGCAATTCACTCTTAGCTCTCCGAATGTATTTATATGCATTACTAATTAAATCCTAATTCAAATACACAGCTGTACTGAAAATACACTAGACACCTCTTTACCAGATTCTCTGTATTACCAGACATTTTATGCAGTACATGTTCAAAAGACATGTGGAACA
>NW_010333545.1:18656-54717 GCF_000700745.2 Antrostomus carolinensis | reverse complement strand
CAAAAATGTCTTCCTGTGGTTTCCAGTGAAAAATAAAAATGGAAGAAAGTACGAAAGAAAAACAAAATGGGGAAACCATGCAAGTCTGGCTTATAACAATGCCATTTAGAAAAAAGCAAGTTGATAACAATATAAAAATTTAATTATTTAATCCATACTGCATTATTCAGTAAGAGTCCTTCTAGGGAACCATTACTTTATTTTGCAGGCAGGTTTTATTCTTACTGGAACAATCCTGTTTTGTTTTTTAAAGACAGCAATCCAATGTTTGATTTTTTTTTTTTGCCTGAGTGTCTTGATACTTCTCCATTATCATAAAATAATATTTTCAGGATTTCTTGTTTTCCTGCAAGGATGATACATATTTTTCTTCTACTTGGGCTGCTTCTCTGTTTCAGAATATGATTTTTAAAAATTGTTAATCAGGCACACTTACTAGTAAGGCAGCCTTGTAATAGCGCATCCATCGCTCATCCATCTTTCAGAGGCTTTAATTAAGGTGCTGCTATTAAACTTAGGCAATTCCCAAAAGCTAGCCTTAAATTTGAAATTCTTCATCTATTCCCTAACTAGTATCAAGAGGAGGCAGTTCTATCAATGACTTTGATAGAGCTACTCCAATCTGTACCATATTAAACCTTTCTTTTCAAATGCCATTTTCCTCATTATGATCTCAAGCTGTACAGCCAAGGAATGAAGATGGAAATAACCATAAGACATTCTGCCCACCTGGGGACAAGGCAGTTCTGGTATGGAAGTTGCACTATTAACTTATTGTGTTACTATACTTGGGTTAACATTGCTTGCTAATACGTGGTGAGAGCCTATAGTCTCCAACCTATGATCCGGACAGCAGGTGTCTGCTCTCATTCACTCACATGCCCTGAGCTTGACTTTCCAAGCATGTTGTTCCTGGAGAGTCACCACTTAAAGATAAGACCACAGGCTGGAGTCTACATGAAAAAAAAAAAAAAATATCTGAGGCTATATTTTTTTAATGATAGGATGATAGTGAAAAAAACTCCTTCTCCTTCCAAGCTGCATAGAAAAAATTTGTGAAAGATACCTTGGAAAATCATCCACTAAAAAATTAATGACTTTTCTAAACCCATTGGCTGCTGTAGCAAAACAATGATGCTCAAACAAGAGACATGAAAAATGTGATTTACGTTTTCCCTTTTCCTTTAAAAGGCTATTTCTATTGCGGAGAATATTAAAAGCTCTCCATTTATAGATGAAGGGGAACCTTTGAGGAAACTATCATGCAGAGCTAAAATCTACAACTTCCATTTTCTCTGTAATGGTCAGAATATAGCAAATCCTGAAAAACCTAAGCTCAAATCCAGGTTTGGAAACACATATGTATTTACAGTAAAAAATGTAAATCCATTTAATCTTTCTATACTATGGAGTTTATTTTTAAAAATATTAAGTGTCATAATTTATGCTTGTCAATTCTCAAAAAGGTTTACTTTCCAGCCTGTCTCATCCACCTGATTGTGATGTAGAAGAATGATAATGTAAAAGAAAGATGATGTAGCATCCCAGCAATTCTTCTGGGAGCAGGCTGGGATGTTCCCATGAGGTTATGACTTCCATGCAGGACTTATGGCAAAATTGATGGGAGTGATGAAACAGGCTCACTGAAGTAAAACAGCAGAGGTTGAGTTTTCTGTGTGTTCTCCTGCCTTCTAATGGGTGAAAGGAGAACTGCTCCACTACCCTTTACAGACTTCTCACTGGTAACAGCTCATTATCATGGCTACTCCCTGGAGCTACTACAGCACTCCAAGTGCTCACAAATGGAGCATACACATGCAGAGAACTATGAGGTTGCAATAATTAAGTCTATATTAAGTTAATGCAGTCTATTGAATAATGTTGCCCATTGTTTTAAGTCTCAGTCTTCTCTGTTTCCTCTTTAAACGTTTTTATATATGAATTTCAGAAAAAAAAAAAAAAAGCCTTACACAAAATCTTGACATCACAACTACACGGGACATGTGAAAGGGTTGTTAAGCATTGGAACAGGCTGCCCAGGGAAGTGGTTCAGTCATCATCCCCAGAAGTATTTAAAAGACGTGTAGATGTGGCACTTAGAGACATGGTTTAGAGGTGGACTTGGCAGTGTTAGGTTTATGGTTGGACTCAATGATCTTAAAGGTCTTTTCCAACCAAAATGATTCTATGATTATGTATAAACCACGAAAAGCCTTGCAATCAGGCCAGAACCATACACAAGGACTGCCACCAACTTACAGAGTATCTGTCTCTAGTTGCCATAGGATGGAAAGATATTAATACTTTTGGAAGGACCTCAACATCTTGCTTTCCTGGCTATTTAAATATGTGTCAATATACAGCCTTCCATCATACCTACAATATGGGTATTAATTAACTGGATATCTAATTATGTGTGAAATGGCAGGAAAAGTGGAGATACTGCTAACGTGGGCCATTTACAAATACCACAAGAAGAAGTCAGAATTCACTAGCAGTATGTGATAGTGTCCAAGTCAGCCCCAGAGCTTTAATCTTTGCCCTTAAAAATATTTGTGATAAAGCAGCCTCAGACAGAAAACTGCAATGCCAGCTCTGCTTTCCAGAGCCCACACAGTGCTTATGCTATGCTTATACGGAAAAGAGATCAAATTCCTCTGGGGCTCTGAAACAAGAATGGGCAGGGGAAGGGGGATCTAGATGGAAGTGTAACTATAAGTTACTTCCTATATGATGAGGGCCATGCAATTATTTACTTACAGTCTGCTTGTGTCTGAGGGTAAAGCCAGCACTTCCGCAGACCTCTGTAATTCAGTTTGCATATGGATGTATTCTTGCACAGAAACCACAGATGGGATCGCTTTGAAACCAGGCCGAGTTATTATGGGGTTCTTTATGTTAATCATGTGTGGTACACATGTTGAGGAATTATATCATATCTCATCACCTTGTATGTACATGAAACACTGGACTTTTTTCAAAGCAGTGCTAAACTTAATTATATACCTGTAAGATTTATGACAACACTTCAAGAAAAGGCAATAGCTTTTCCTTCCTCTGTATTTCTGTTCCATTAAATTAGACATTAAAGACAGGTACCCTTCAGTTATAAGTCACTAATTTCAAAATATAAATTAAAATAGAGCACATCCACCACCAAAAGTGAAGGACTACTACACTGATGACCTAAAAAAGGAACTAAGTCTAAAACAAGGAAAAAAAATATCTCTTTTTTAAGCTAAGCATAACTGCTTAATAATAAAAAAAAGGAAGGAAGGAAAACTGCATATTTGGGGCTAAGTTATTTGAAGAGTTCACGAGACAATCTGCCAACCCACAGGTATGAGAATTCCCATAAACCCTCTCCTCATGCTCCTAATAAGCATCCATCTAGCTACATCCATCACTTTTTTTTCCCATTTTCTTTTGTTACTGAAGTTGTTTTATTACTTTAGGACACATAAATGTTTGCCTGAGGCTTTTTGAGATACAGAAGGAACACACAGCACATGGTACAGTGTTTAGGGTCCTCTTTTCTCACTCTTTTTTACTTTAGTGAGGTTTACTAGCATGTGAACAGATGGCAATTTAAACATGCTGAGAATACCAGTGAGTTCAGAGAGCTGAGGAAATACTAAGGATGACTGTAAAAATAAATCACAGTGCTCATAATTACAGGAATATTATAATTACATTACTGCTTATGGCACTGTAAGGTTTATTGGTTTTAATTCAAAACAGAAAGCCAACCTGAAGAGTCTACTGTTAAAAGTGTTACACTGGTTTTGAATTGCCCCTGTCTGCTCTCTTGTCATAAGAGACAATTTTGGGGTATTTTTGTGTCTTTTCAACATGCTCGTGCTGATACTTGAAAGCAAAACCTGGATACTTTCTCCTGTTTCTGGCACCACCTTTCTCCCCATCCCCCAACTTTTTTTGTTTCACTTTTACCATATCAAGTCACTCAAACAAATTCAGCATGGAGGCAGTTGCTCCACAGAGGGGATCTTGCTTTCAACCTCCATGTGTTTTGAGACCACAACAATGGCTCTCCCAACCTCAAAAACTCTCCTTGAGGCAAAGGAATGTTTTGCATCAAGAGAGAATGCCTCAGGAGCTTAGCCATGGCTTTGTGGGAAAAACAAGAAAAAACCATTTTTGTTCTATTTATTTGTAAAAAATACAGTATACATATTCAAGTATTTCTCATGAGCCTGAAGGGCAACTGATTTCATAGTATAATATCTGCTCAAGGGGTTTATTTTAATGTAACAACAGATGGTTTTACTTTTACTATAAAGCCTGTACTATTACTGACCTCGTCTTTTTCTTCAAAGGGATTACACTGATTAGATATCATTTTCTCTTCTAAATCAGAGTGCTGCTTCTCAGAAGGAAGTGGAAATACAGCTTGGCCCAAGGAGCCTCCAAGATTGGAAGATGCAATGGGGCTCACTTTGCATGTGGGTGCAGGGAAGGGGCAACAAATGGGGACCACAGGGAGACAGTTGGGTTCCTCGGCTTTTCACTCTTCACTTTCCCACTATAATACATTCCTCAAAACAATCTCAAATTGCAAGAATACTTTAAATACGCTTTTAATTGAGAAATGAAGGGTATGTCATACACAGCAGGCATCAGGATAGCAACCCTAGAACCATTGAAATCCATGATGAAATGCCACCCTAATCTCAGCGATGCTGGGATTTTGCACCCCCCAAGTAAGGCTACTCACCTCTCTTTTCATCAACAGTAGATACTGCCTGGATTAAAAGCGGTGCGTTGGATTCAGTATACTCCACAAACACCAGCAGCAGCTTCAGTGCTGTCTTTACCACCAGGCGGAACTGGAAGGAAAGAGTGTGACTTGTCATTCTGCAAACCACAACATTTCCAGATGTGCTACATGACACTGGGCAAGACGCAAGCACAACAATTCAGATCTGGTAGTAACACACAAACAGAAGAGATTAAGCTGTGCCAGGACACATAAAATGAAAGGTAGCCACTTGGCTGAAACTTTCCTTCACCAGACAGTGCTCTCCTAGGGAAGTCTCAATAGTCAACGAATTCACATGAAAGCTTAATGCTGCCAGATATGATAAAATGTTGAACATCCCACCTATGCATGCACCTATCCATATTCCCAACATTGTTGTCCGAAGTCTGATGTACACAGAATATACTGAGCTAAGAACGTATATATTCCTCTATTTCTCAATGCAACATTTATTTATGAGCTTTCTCTGTGAGCTTATAATGCTCTCAAATTGCTGTATGATGAGATGATTTTCTCCTCATGCTTTTTTCTTTTCTTATAATGTCAATATTTAATGCTTAAATAGTTAAATACATCAATATTCACTATTTACACAACTTGGGAGAAAGTGTGTTTGATCTCCAACTACCCCACCCTGTAACAAAATGTGTGATTTACTGGAACTAGGCTTTCTGCCTGTAAGTATTCAAACTAAGTTTTGAACATCCCCAGGAGTGTGAATTCAGCAAAGACTAAGCATGGATATAACAGACCTACTAGAAATCAACAGCCAAACTCAATCAGTTTCATCACAGCTCTCCCATTTCCAGAGAGGACCATTTAACTACTAGATAATTTTCAAAGTGCTCAGTAAGACTTATCAGGGACTTGCTTGGCATTATCAGGTATGTGTAAACTCTTAAGGGAATATTTGGAGTTCTTTAGAAAAGGACATGTGAAAGAGTATGACTTTTTAATAGGCAGGGCTCTACATGCCCAGCTGAGAGGAGTTTTACTAGGAGACTTGATTCTAGGTCAAATCTGTTATATTCTCAATCTAAATCATGGATTTAAAGCCAAATAAAAGGTGATACAGAGCTGATCCCAGAAACACAATTTCCCATCTACTGCAATTGAATTAAGCTCCAGAAAAACAGGTATTTGTAAGTTTACTGTATTCTTCTGGTACCTTGTTTGGCAACAAATCTGTCCAGCACTATGTAAGATTTTAAATGAGATAGCTACAGTAATGTGGTCATTACTCTCTCCTTTGTCATTGACAGATTTAAAAATCTACTTTAGGACATGTTCATGTGGAAATAAACCACGCTCCAGAAAATCCCTATCTTTGTCTCATTACGTTAAGCTGGTAGGCACTCTGAAACATAACTGCCTGCTCATTAAAATGTCTCACTTAGGGGGAAAGGAAAAATGAATAATTAATACACTGTATTGCTAAACTGTTTTGGGGATACATATTTATATAGTTTCTGTCAGTAGTAGTTCATTTCCATTCCCTCACTTGTTCAAGTCCTCACAACACAACTCTCCTAAGAGGCAAAGAATCACTATTAGTCATTCTATAGATGCATTCAAAGACAACATCTGTGTCTATACTCCAAAAAAGACTGCAAGTGCAACAGGCATAGACTCAAGTTACTGTGTTCATGTTGCCACTCACAGAGATGTACTAGAGCTTACGTTAAGGCCATGAGCTAAACCGGAGGTTGTAGCTTACTGCTATAAACACTGAATTTAATGTGAACAGTGACCCAGGTATTTCCCTAGCCTCTTGGATTTTACCCACTCGTGCTGAATTGAGCTTAATGCACTGCAATGATATTACCTAGCAATGTAACATCTTCTGTTGTTGAACCTTGACTCTTTCAGACCTA
Source organism: Antrostomus carolinensis (assembly GCF_000700745.2). Lineage (NCBI taxonomy): Eukaryota > Metazoa > Chordata > Aves > Caprimulgiformes > Caprimulgidae > Antrostomus > Antrostomus carolinensis. Next base: position 48,063 of record NW_010333545.1, on the reverse strand, counting down.
ATGTATCATCAAATCAGTTATTTTTAGGGCTGACAGCCACTGGCAAACCTGACCAGGTCCCTTAAGATGCCTGGTTAGCCTAATCTGCAGTTGTACTGCTGCAGTGATACTTCATAGACACATGGGGTAGTCATGTTAAAAGAAACTGAAATCCAATGATGTATAATGGTTCCTTGGAAAGGCACTTCTGATACACCAACAAATCACTTCCTCACAACTGCACTGGACATCTGTGTATTTGCCTGGCAGGCCACTACCAAACTGTTTCTGCTCTGCAATGACATTTCCCTTAGCAATCAAGTTCAATCATTTAATAAACATATTGTAAGAATTTCCAACATGTTTCCACTTGTTCTGTAAAGTTACTTCATAAAATAGGAGTTCCCAGATTACTGTAAACAATTCTACCATTAACATACTTCCCAGATAACCACCTGTGTACTACCTACTAATCTGATCAGGATCCTTTCCCTAAAAAGGAAATCTCAGATATTACTTTTGATGGCTCTTAAAACCTCAAGGCTTGGCCACATGGTGACAACGGGATGCATTTACACATAAGTGCTCAATGGCAAAGTTCCCATATGTTTCCATTTGACAGCAATCAGTGGGGGACACACCGGGCTTATGTCTATTTTTTCCAATTTTTTTTTTTTCTTCCAAAAAGTATGAAGGACCTTTGCAATGCCTTTGCTCTAACTGTTGCCTGTGGGCTGTGGCAGCCATGGTATATGGAACTAGTCTCTGCTCACCTTGCATCTGCCTCGCTGCAAACCTTGTAAAGCCTCAGGGCAGCCCACTGCAGTAGCACAAGACCAAGGCTCAAGCCAACTGACTATTCGGGTGCTGTCTGCAGGGGTCAACCTCCTGGGCTTAACAAGCTAACAGATGACAGCATAAGGAATAAATACCATCCAGAAGCAGTACTAGAGAAAAGGACTGATTAGAAAAGCTATGTTTTGCTTGCCATTTAGCTAGCAGGATATCGTAAATTCAGTTCCTCAACCTGCAAATTTTCTGGGCTTATCCAACCCCTCACAAAACAGTCAAACAGTCCTGGGAAGTGAAGGCATCTGTAGGTGAAGGTACATATTGCAGCAGTTTTCAGGTAGCCAGCACAGCCAGTAGCTTTGAGAAAAACTGCATTTAAAACACACTGTTTCCTGCTCAATAGAAAATGACATTTGAGACCCCTGCGGGCACTTTTAAGTCTGCATGCTGCTTTGGACACCTTGGGCACATACAAAACCAAAATACTGCAGTCCTAGACTAAAGCCACACAACGCCTACACTGGGGACTTACTAGATACCTGTGACGCACGCATTCTACAATGGGGCTTTTAAATATTGCTTTAATAGTGCTTCTTGACAGAACCAGGCAATCACCAAGCAGCTGCACTGCTCCTTGGAAACTGAAGTCTTCAGCCAGCCAGAGGCCCTCCAAGGCATCTGACAGCCTGTCACCCCCAGGTACAAGGACAGTCCAGAGCTCACACACAAAATCAACTCCAATTATCCACCATGGCACCAAGAAGTCTCTGAAAGGTCTGTTCCAGGAATACTTGCTGCCAAGACCCATGTGAAGCATGGTGCATTTTCTTACGTGGCCTCCAATGTGACGACCTACCTGCTAAATGATCCCCTCGTGACCCCCTGTGGGCCTGACCTGCCTGTAGCAGTGCATGCATGCTGCTGATGACACGTCAACTGCTGGGTATCACAACACGAAGCATTCTGACCAAGCCCAAGAATGGCTGTTTCACAACTTGCAAAATACCAGGGCTATTCAGAAAGTTTTCATTTGTGAATAACTACAATGATTATCAAAGTGGGAGGTCCTCATATCTTCGTGCGTGAATTACAAAATGTGTTCGAAGGGCATGCCTTTTCAATTATTTAAGTAGTAGACAGCTACATTGCAAATAAAATAACTGTAAATCTCAAAACTGGGAGATTGCTTAACAGGAAAAAAGAGCGGCAATTCATTGACTCTCTTGTTTCCCTTTCTGAAGCCACAGGAGTTTTTGCCAGTCACTGGTATCATTTTATTTCACAGGATGTACCCAGATGGTACAGCAACAGGAGCAGTAGAAACAAGTTTCATATTTCATTAATGACTAGGTGAATCACTATTCATTTGGATCACTGTTAAGAACTTCATGAAGGCTTCTAAGGCTGTTTCTGGGATTTACTGGGCTTTTGTTCAGTAGTGAAGATGGACACAACTGCTTTCTGAATCAGCTTCAACAGAGACGCAGTTCTGTTAAAATCCATGGGGTAACCACACTATTAGTTCAAACGGGACTAGATGACATAAGAACAATAAAAGAGGTAGAAATATGCTTGTGCTAGCTCAGAAAAATATGGTCCTGGTATCATCTCTTTGCTAACATAGATTGTTGTGATTGCCAATTTCTACCTTAAATATTCCTGCTTAGTTAAAAAAGATGGCTCATTGAGGTAATACACACACCCACTGGCTCAGTAAAGTGATGTTTTAACAGTTCTGAGATTAAATCAGGATTCTTGAATTTCATAGCACTGAAGTATCAAAACTTTTATTAAGTTAGAAAAAAAAGTAATATTGTGTTTTTGTATCATGTGCAAGGCACTTTATAGAGAGGAAATGATCCTAACATCTTCTGGCTAAAGATAAGATGTAGCCAGCAATGTAAAAGGAACAAGAAAAATTATAAACCTTTTCCCTCTGACTCACTTTAAGTTATACAGTGGAGTTTGGCAGTCTCTTTCCTTTTTATCTCTTTATATTTAAACAATCGGAAATGTGTTACAGACCCAGCCAAGCAGACCACACAACAGGCTGCAAAACTCATGTCTCATGGAAGGGCTTGTCCCAGTTGTTAATCACTTGCCAGGAAAGGCTTAAGCCTTTACAAGGAATGTTGTCAGAATGTTCATTGACTTAAGAGACCAAAGCAATAGTTGCAAAGTTCATATTTAAAAATTTAGTGTGGGTTTTTTGAGGGGGTTTTTTGTTAAAAAAAGGAAGAAAGAGAAAACAAAATTGACTAAAAAATTCGTATTTTGCTCAGGGCAATGTAGTTGCTTTGGACTTATGCTATTCAAATTCAAAGTGTATTTTTTTTCAATTATTTTAAACTAAAGATTTACTACAGCAAAGGCCTAATACAAGCGTGGCTATGGCCTCATAGGCCACATACTCATCATGTTGATATGACAGAGCCAGGTGGAACTGCAGCTAAAGAAACACACAGTGTGAGTGTCCACCCCGCCAGTGAGAGTTGCACAGAAAAGCTGAAAGCCTTCTTTCTTGTGGGGTGCAAAGACACCCCCAATTTCAGATCTAGTGCTGGGGGAACAGCCAGCACCTGCAGTGAGGCTCAGTTTCATGTTTCACAAGGGGATAAAACCACCGTCTGTTCAAAAGAGAAAGAAAGATTTTCCTGGAATGGAAGATTTGATATATATCTATAAATAAAATGTATAATATCTATTGTATATATATAAAATAACATATTATAATAATTACATATTTTCCTTTGTAGTAAGCAGGGAAAAGGAAACATAAATATTGAGCTGAAGATGGCTAGACATCAGCTATCTCAGACGTATGCAGGTGTGACTATACAAGGGAAAGAACCATAACACCTACAGCAAGAGCATATGGCTTTGTAAATACGTTGTACAGCATTTACACAATCCAGACAAAAATATATCAGAACGGGGGTGTGGAGTGTTGAACAAGTAGAAAGACATTAGGGGGTAAAACATTTGGAAACTCCCAGTACTAGGATTTGCAAATGCTTTAGAGAACAAAGAAACAAACCAAGCCCTTTCTATTCTCTGACTCTCTCCTCCAAAACCGACATTTGAGGTCAATTATTTCATTCCAAAAGGGGTGACAACTCTATTTAGTAATCCAGTTCCCTTCTATTCATAGCTCCTGAATGCCAGAACGATCAGAAGAATGAGATCCTTCTGCGTCACCTGAGCCAAGTGTTTCTAGTCAGCTTAATCTTTCTTTTAAGGAGAATGATATAAAAATTAAAAGTCTAAATAACCTACAGAACACTACAAAACTTCTGAATTTAGTGTAATCGTGCTTCTCTAGAAGGGAGCAAGAGTTCATACACGCTGGGGCCTTAAAAGCTGCTTTGGAGGCTGCAATGAAGAGATGTCAATTTCTCCACTTCGTTATCAGAGAGTCAACAACTGCCCAAGTCATATGGTGTTCAAGGCACATGGAGGTATCACAAAGCTGAGATGCATGGGAAGCAACAGTTAAATACAGTATGCATAATATATGTAAATACCCCATTCTAGGTGGTGAATATTGTGTACACTCAGGCATTTTATTTCATTAAGACTGTGACTATTAAATGATCTACGTATCTGTGGGCTGATATACCAGTAACACAAATAAGAATGTGCATGACTCCATGTCTATTTTAAGCACTGGAATTTTTAAGTTGGCATATATTACAATAATGCTAGACCTTACTTTAATAGTCAGTCATTTTTTGCTCAAATTTTCATAGAAGGATGCTTAAATAAGGCATATTAGCTGTTGTTAAGTGCTTTGTAGGCTCAGGACAATGCACAGACATTGCAGAAAGATGAGTTAGATTGAAATGAAAAAACCTGATATGCTTAGACGTGAGAAGATAAAAAATTACCAGTTAAACAACAGCCTTTTAATTCTGAATGTTCCTTTAAGCTTTTCTCTTTGCAGAGCATGTAATGCTAGGGGATGGCAGAAAACCACGTGCATTTACTATGTTAAAATGAAATTTCTCAAAACTTTGTAAACGTACTGGATAATGATTATAAGGTCTGTGCACTGTTACATATGTGGTGAGTATCTGTCATTTATCTGCCGTGGGATTTCTGACATGAAGAGAAAGAAGGCCATTAAAAAGAAATTCATCTGGCTTACCAACAAAACACAGGGATGAGCAAGTAGTGATTAGTGACTGGTCAACAGGAAAAAAAAAAAAGGCTCATGCCTGGAAATGATTATTTACATCATCAATCACGGTCCAGAAGCAGAAGGGGGAAAAATGAAAAAAATCTGTACACAGAAGCAGGCAATTCATACAACAAATCAAAGCGTATTGCAGGCCAAAGCAGCTCTCACATGAATACACACAATTCTGATGGGAGCTTTGCAAGAATATGTTGGGGGTCGAAATCGGCCCTGTATTAAGCCATTTGTAACGAACTAATGACGTTGCTACATTTCTCATGCAGCAACCACCATGTCATACACACATAGTTTCAAAATCAAAGTGCTGCAGATCCTGGATTGAGACAGGAGATACTACAGGGTTTTTTGGGTGATCCCTTCTCCTTCTTTTGGAATACCACTGATAATCTTCCCATGAGGTGTGCAAGTGACTTTCTTATACCATGAAATAGTCTAAAATGATGGGGTTTTTTTGGTTTATGACAGGATGAATGGAAGACCACTCACAGTTTTGCCAGACAAAATACGAAGTGAGTGAAATCTTCTTGTTTTCCTCCCCTACAACCAGACTGATCCCCTTGGTTTCTCCTGTGAGAACTGTTCATTGTGTGAAAATTACATATAATTATTGAGCCAGAAAGGAAGACAGGGCAGGACATGGAAATTACAGGACATTAAAGGATCAAACTTCTTCAGTCTCAGGTGACCCCTGAGATGGTGACATCATACCTTTGTCAGTGGCCCCAACTACAGAGCTATTAAGTATTCCTCAGTTTTGAGCATCTTTCTCTTTTGCTCTTTCAGAAACTGCTGAAACAGAAGGGTTTGGTTTCAATTAAATTTTTAGCTTTTTCCATTGCAAAACACAAAACAAAAATATTTCACTGGAAATTTGCCATCAGCCTGTGTCCCAAACAGGAATTATGCTTCACTTGTAAAGATCTGCACTAAGATTTTATTTTCTTTCTCTCTTCAAATTGTGCAGTTTTATTGTACTCAATCTGTTGATGCTTTTATTAACTCTTCCCAAATGCTGGCATCTTCTAGGACTCCAGACAAATGAACACCATCAGTACATCTAGACCTGCCTTCTGTGTCTGGGTAAGGACTGTGATTATATTGTCTTAGATAAGGTAGAAAACACTTAGCTCGAGAGAAATGACAGTAACATGAGAAGTAATTTCTGCTAAAACTCATGCTAGCGTGTAATGTGTTATCAGACAGCTTTTGATAAAGAACAGACATTTTTCTTCTCTTTTTTCTTCTACAAACATGCACTTCAAATTGTTTACATACAGTGAAGGTTTTCGAGCATTTTCATGTTATGGATCATAGAGTAAGATTGTCTAGTAAAGTCTGTTCCTTTCATTAGATAACAACCTTCGTTGTGCACATACTAAACTAGCATTACCTAAAAATAATAAAAAACCCCCTATGACATGCATAATGTCATTCTAATGCAACTTAGCATCTGGAAACATACCATCTGACTAGGCGATTTTTTGATAGTTACTGCAAATGCATGTCCCTGAGGTCTATAGGTCACAGTCAAGGTAGTGTCAGACTATGTCCCACTTTTTAAACAAGAGGGGTCTTTAGGAATTAGTCATATGTCTATTAAATAAAATGTGCATTTCTGATGAGCAGAATGAATGAAAAATAACCTTTTCTCTCTTGAACACTACCCTGATATGTTCAGCAGTGATATTTCATGTTTTGGTAATAGGAAGGTAAGTAGATAATAAGTAACAAGATATGAAACCACAGGGAATTAGAATTCCACATAATAGATGAATTTGCAAACTAAAATTGATCACAAGAATGGGATGTATGTGCCTACATACGAGAAAAATGATTAAGGCCATTTGGCACTTTTTTTTTTTTCCTCCTCCTTCTAATGATAGAAGAGTTGCATGCTGAGCCTTCCCACCAGCCCTCTACACTGATGTACAATGTTAGCCTTGACCTACTCTGTCCTCAACAGATGGTCACTGGGCTGAACCTCTGGCAACAGGAAAGGTTTGGGAGAATGGCAGTTTCAGCAACTTCTTTTCCTTGGGCAGGGCCAAGCTGCTATTTCCTTAGCTGTGTTACAAAAAAAACGGGAGAGGAAAAGGGTTTCTATAAACTTAATTGCAGACAGGACTTTCTCTTCATTCACCTTTCCAAGGTCCCCTTCATATCACACTATTCTAGCTTTCACCATGCTGCAGAGTGACAGCTTGGTTTGTGAAGGCATCTAATGCAATAGAAAGTCACTGTACTCAAGGCAATACATTACAGGGAGGGAAGGAATTAGATAACTTGTTAATACTTCATAATACTAAGATAAGATACCAATGTGTTACTTATTTCATGTTTTGCATTTAAGGGTCTGAAAGCCATCTACAACTAATCAAGTCATGGAACAGTTCTATGAAGTGGGCAGCAATTTGCCACATTTTACAAATTGGAAAGCTGAAGTACTGTGAACTTAAAAGGCAAAGAGAAGATGTAACATTGTATCTTATTTCCTTTTTTTTTAAGCCTCCCAAATAAATATCTGACTGATGTCAGTTTTTAGAAATATTTTAAATTCCAAGCGCAGACTTTAGATTTAAAATTAAATCACCACTCTAACATTTTCAGGAGAGATTAGAAACTATGTAGAAGGAAGTCCACTTGCTCCACATAATTTTCCATACCAAACCCCTTTCTTTTGAGACCCAACCCCTATCATACTCAGACCTCTAATTTATACAGTCTGGGCTGTAGGTGATGCAAAAAAGACTTTCCTCATGACAACAGCAGAGTGCTTCACAAGCTTCAGACCTGCAGTACGTTTGATATGGGACCTGCATCCAAAGTAGCATCTCAAAACTTCAGCATCTTCACGAAGTTAGTTTTCCTCCTGGCCTATGCACAGAACAGCTCAGATGGAGCTCAGAGGTCACCCTGTCCCTGCCTGTGAAAGTCATCACCAGTAACGTGTGGCTCTGCTGAATTATGGTCAAAGCCAGAGGAAAACAGAAATAAGGGAACTATCCAAGTACCTTCTCTCAGAGCCTCCTTACAAAATGAAACCCACTCAAACACACGACAGTCAGGAGAAGTCCATTTTCACCCGTTTCCTTAGAGAGCGGTGTTGTCCTCCTCACTGTCCACCTGCAGACTAACCTGTAACTATGGGATCTGCTCACTGAATTCAGTCATACTTGACAGTAATTGAGCTATGTTCCTACTCAAGTTAACAACTACATAAGAATTAGAAAAGACCCCCAAGTCAGCATTCTCATCAGAGAAAAGGAAGTTTCCAGCCATTTTGAAAGGGAGTCAGCTGGAATATTAGTCCTCATGAAGCCTTCCACCAGCCACACTGCAGGCTGCCAGCTGTACCAAAGACAGGCATGGGATACACAGCAGAACCGATGGCACTGAGCGCACGTGGGATGGGAAGGAAAAAGTAAGGAGGGAGGAGAACAAAGATAGCAAATTGCTTCACTAGTTCTACTGCTCATGAAACAACTTGCTAGAGTTAGTGGCCTTGGCTATGTCCTGTTTAAATAATATCAAGGTTGAGTTCAAGGGCCCTAGGGGAAAAAAAAACTATTTGAGTCTGCAAGTACAGTGGAAAACTACTCTGTTATTATTCTGTGGTTTTACGCACGTGAAATCTGTTCTTTCAACAGTTCCATTAAAAAGTACTCATATTAAATACCAAAACTATGGCTAGGTTTATATAACTTCACCTGAAAACCCCTATAAATTTAATGATATGGTTGGCAGTCCTTTCCTGACACTGGACAATCTCATAGACAACATTTCAACAGCAAAATCTCAAAATCAAAACAACCTATGCATAAAATTTTTGTAAGTGGTTGAAGATAGTGTGTTAATAAAGAGCCCAAACCATAATATATTATCTATTGCAACATTTTTCTTAAGCAAATAATTGTTAACAGCTTATCGTTTTTAAGCACCCTAAAAAGCAACAGACTAGTAGTTTGAACTACTGAAATAATAAAACTGGTGAAAGAACAAATATCATACATAAAACCACGGAACAAAACCATCACAAACTCCTCTTGAAAGAATAACTAATCAAGTAAAACTAGAAAAATGAGATTATATATATATATATATGTATATATTCCACTTATTACTGGAATGGTAAGAGTACTAGTATTTCACTGTATGCACAGATGGAAGATTTTTCTCCCTTCTAAAACTTCTGAGAATTATCAGGAACAAAAAGGAACCCAGAAGCAGTTTCTGACTGCAAAACCAGACCCATGTATTTACCTTTGGATAACCTGCCAAATAAAGTTAATGAATAAAGCTGTTTAGGAGCACCTAAACATAATGGAAGCAGTCATATTTCTCCAGCAATCACATACTTGTCACAGCTTTCCCAAGTCTGGTAAAGGTGGATATCCTCAAATCTAATTCACATCATCAGTATAATTCAGATGCTTTTTTCTGCATCTGTAGGACTTCACAATGAAACCAAAAATGTAACTGAGCCTAGACATGTTCTCAGCTTCTCATGTGGTGGGTTTCTGAGCTGAGTGACAGTATCTTCCACATAGCTAGCATTTAAAAACCTCATTCAAGGGGGCACATGACACTGCATACCAGCTAAGGCACTGCTGAGTTACACATCAGCTTCATCAACATCCTTGAGAGGACTGTGATGTCCAGATTCATCACCATGTCCAGATCTCAACTCTAGTTTGTCTAGAAGTCAATTTCTTTGTTACAACTCATAAAAAAGATCTGCCTTCTACTGTTTTCTTCATAGTATAAGGTATCCGTATGTGGGTACCACTGCAGCAGAAAAAGGAGAAGGAACCTTCACAGAATCACCGAACGGTTGAGGTTGGAAGTGACCTCTGGAGGTCATCTTGTCCAGCTTCCTGCAGAGCCACCTAGAGCTAGTTGTCTGAGACCACATCTAAATTATTAAATGTGACTAAGTGATAACAGCTGTATCAAGAACATGAACAAAATAACAGAGACCCCTGGGTTTTTATTGTAAAGCACTCTTTGTTTTTTGAAGTCTGGCATCTGCAACTTATTTTCTGTCCTCTCTCACACACCCATACCACCCCCCAAACACACGTATACTGAAAGGGACATCAGGGTCCAAAAAAACCCCCTGTAACACTTGTTATTTTCACCAGATCACAGTGATTCTGTGATTTCATTATAATAGAGCAGTCCTACATGCATTAATATTCAGATGCCCATCCAGATACCCAAAATGTACTCTTCAGTTCACAAATCACCTGATAACGAGACCTTTTAGCAATGAGATTCTAATAATTCTCTGCACAGCAGGGGTGGTCTGGGATTACGATACTGTGATACTGTGGCTTAAGTGACTTAATTTTCCCAAGCACTTAAGAGAACACTGAGTGGCTTGCTAACGAACCTCCTATGACTTCTAGAATTTGTTTCATTTCCTCATCAGTACCACAGTGACAGCAATCCTAGTTTGACAGCAGGCCGAAAGGGTTAGAAACGTGTTTTCTATATAGCAGACTCGGAACATGTCTATGACAAGTATTTCAGGCTCAGAAACTCATTTTCAAACTGGCAGGTCCAGCGGGGCTTCTGCACTCACACATGTGTACGTGCACAACTCTCTCTACAGCCTGCTTTCCTGGAAATCTACATGTGCAGCTCAAAGATGAGCCTGGACCAATTTTCTCATCTCCCAAGTGAGATAACAGAGCTCCAGAAGTACCACAGAGCATGCTCCAAACTCACCTGAAGTGTGACCATTCTTGCCACAAGTCTAAAAATACCAAGCAGCAACCCAGTAAGACAACTGAAATCCAATATATGCCTGGATATTCCTAGGAGGCTGTAGCTACCCAGCTACAGGCAGGTTTGCAGCAGTGGCGACCAGGAGAGGGGAGCAGGTGGCACAGCAGCAGAGCCCAGATTTCTCTTCGTTTGACCCTTCTCAGTGTCCTCCTCTGACTAAACACATTTGACCAAACCACTGCACAGATGGATGTGCCTTTCTTGTGGTGTTATTTAACTTACATTTCAGTTTTGTTATTGTCAGAATGAAACATATTTGAGATGTAGTATTTGAAAATTATTCAGCATCTGGGACTTGCATAGTTTCTAGCCAAGTAATTGCCATGGTCATTCAAAGAAGTGAACCCACAGAAGCATGAGATCATAATCGGCAGTCATTTGACTTGCATCATAGATCAATTTTTGGGCTGTCGTTTCAGTTCTTTGTGAGCAGTACAGACAGAAAAAAAAAGAGAGAGAGGAGAAGAAAAAAACCCCAAGCCTTTCTTTTTCCTGAAGTAACCACAACAGATCACTTCCATTTTCTCCTGAAGTCAAGAATAACAGCAGGCAAGATCAGTAAATACTGTGATCAGTGATGCCCTAACGAGGGGCAGCAGTTCACAAAAGCAGTAAAATAAACTGCTGCAGAACATGATCCTTTGTATCCCGGAAAGCTCAACTGAAGTGCACTGCGGTAGCTATGTAATGCCTGATGGGAATGCTTCCTATGGATTTAGCCAAAAGCAAATGTAATTGAGATTTGACCCTTTCAGCTCAGTACAGCACTATTTTTGAAGGGGTTAGTTTATTAAGAGTACTAAAATCACACTAAACTCTTACTTTTGGTGTTATTTTCCTGCTTTTAGAAAATGTTTCACAGTAGGCTCTCACAGCAGCTGACAAAGAACATTCACTTAAACATCCAAATAGTTCCATAAAAGAGATGCGGAATATCACAGAGCAACTCTTTGAAGGCCATAATCACAGATAAAAGGTATTACCGTGGTGATCACGGAAATACCAGGAAAAAAAATAATCTTTTAATTTTCCAAAGTACTACATAGGCACATTTCCTTTCATAAAAGTAAAATGTCTCACAATATCTGAAAGAATATTTTAAGTATCCACACATGGATTTAGTTGTATAGTTCTTGGCTCTGAATAATAATAATTATTATTATTATTATTATTTTCCCAATGCTACAGACCAAATTAAGAGTCCTGACAGCCAGTCCCTGGCTTTAACCAGGAAAATAAGATCTCAGAATGTTGAAGGGACTGGATTTCAGTCTTGCTGTCAGAGTTCTCTGTGCACTGCCTCTGAGTAGTAAAGCAGATCTGCCTGCACGCATACGGCCAAACTAAAAATCTTTGCAAGCTGAAAGTCCTACAACTCCTTCCCATTACTAAGTCATATTGTTTCTAACCCATATATCCACATCACAATTCACAGGAGGACCAGCACTGCTCTAGTTCAGCGTAACCAACTACAGCTTGTGCTCCGACATCTCCCCTTTTTAATTGCAACCGGAATATTTCCTTGGAGCTCCCAGACAGCCTCCCACAAGTGGGCATTGCCAGAGCCTTTCACACCGTCCTGTTTAGGATGGTAGGGCAAAGGCTAAGAGGCAATTTAAGGTTACAGAGATGAGCAAGATTAACCAAGTAACAAAGTAAAGGCCATAGGCTGAAATCTGCTACAGTTTCACAAATAAGTATTTAAGGTTTGCAGCCCAAAATCAAGCTCACCTTCTGGTCCCTCTAGAAAAGCAAACATGTACAACAACTACTTTTAGAAACAGAGGCAGCCGGCAGCTGCAGCTTAACTATTTTCTAACACATCTTCCGCAGCCGTGGTGGGGGTAGGACAGGCTGTGCTTGCCGTGCTCCTCGAAATCCTGCTCTGGCAGTATTCCTCAGCAGGCTGCTGGGCAACTTGCCCTTGGCAGCTTGGACTAATGCAGACAGAAACATAAATAAATGGCAAGATGATTGAGATTGCCATCACTCCAATTAAGCTAGGTGCATTAAAAAATAGTGGGGTCAAAGGGCACAACTCCAGAGTACAAAACCCCCCTCCAAACTGAAAACGTGTTTCATCAAATATGTAGAGAGATTAATTAGCTGCATCAGACTACAAATTTCTGATACTAAAGGGTAACAGCTGTATGAGGGAAGGGCAGCACAACGCAGCTCCTGTCAATGACCCGCACGAGGTATTAGGAGGAACAGCTGTTTTAAAGCACACGGTCCTGCTCAACATCGCATTGTCCCAGCAGCATTTTGCTCCGCTCTGTTTATCCGCATCCTTCTGTGTCTCTAGGTGGTGCTGCGGGATGGCTTTTCTAAGGCAGAAAAGGCAGCTTGCTTTTTTTGTTCCCCCCACTGGTATTTTTCCTTCTCTGTGAGAACAGCTGCAGTCTTTTCTGCGTCTCAGTCATACAAGATGTGTCCTGCCTAGTCTCTTTTCTTCTTTGCTTGCTGCAGGCATGCAGTGGCCACCACTGATGATGCTGCTTATCCTAAGCAGTCAGAGAAAATGCATGTGTGTCAACATTCATCTGTCTGCATCCATACCCCTGCAGAAAAGCAGGAATCTCAGATGGAGGCAGGAGGTATTAATAGCTACTCTAAAAATTTCCAGATTTTCATTCTCCATTTTCCTTTGGTTCTAAAGATACAGGACATTTAAGTGAACTATTTGTATTGACAATGCAGCATTTAAAATTATATCAGACACACAAATAGTATGGTTTCAAAGGAAAGGGTAAGTCTAAACCCTCTTGAACAATGAGTGAAATATCACCATTTTTTCCTCTCAAACCACAACTCACTTCCATGAGGAAAGGCAACCTACTGTAAAAATTTCAGAAGATGACTCTCTGAAAGGGGAGGTAATTGGAAGGATGCTTTTTTAGGCTTCATTTTTAATCTGGAAGTAAAGAATAACTAAAATGGCAGAGTACTATCAGTGCTTTAACATCCATAGTATCATAACTGAAGCAGACTGGGACTGAACTATTCAGACCTGTCAAAACACGTTGTGCTAATGACCTGTAGGTAAAAGCAGCCTGGTGATGTCCATCTGTTCCACATAACTTCATGTCGGTTTAGCCAAAGATGACGAATAATCCTAACCCGCCCTTCTGAGCAAAAAGGGAAGAAAAACAACACAACCACTCAGATGAGTAATTGCAGTATTACTACATCAGGTGATGACGTCAGGAAAACCTTGCACTCAGTTTTCTGATTTTGTCCCATGGCTCAGCACCTTGGGCCACTCTCTTAAGTGCTTGCTGTTCCTACACAAAACCCACCCCAGTAAATGGCAAGGCTCTCCTCTGACATACATGGCAATTTCTACTTGGTAAATCGACATTTTCTGTCTGATGTTTTGCCCTGAACTTAGATCCTCAACTGGAAAAAACTAAAAACTTGGTCACTCACATTGCATCCCCACATCAGAAGGGGATGACAAGGAAATGAGAAGGCACATTGTACAGGCCATTGATGAAAGTCGAGGTGTATTATGATCCTAAGGAAGTTTGGCAGGAATCTCACTAACAGATCCACAGCTAGTACAGACACCCATCACAGCAAATCACAAGGCAGTGCAGGTCTAGGAATAAACATATCTTCAGGTGGTCTATCATGTCCTTCCCCCTACGTCCATAGAGAATCCTTACTGCAGTTGCGCTCTACAGCTCCCCTGCACGTGGAAGAGTGACCCAACACACGTCAAAGATGAGGACAACGTCTTCATGGGGAAGCTAGACCGCAGCGAGGAAGACAAAAAAAGAAGCAGCAACCTGAGCATAGAGCACAGAGAGTGGGTAGTGACATAGGGGCAAAAAAAATATGAGGAAGTGGAATTCTGTTCTCTCTATTTAAAAGCAAACAGGGTGAACAGAAACTCAGCCTACGTGGGATTAATCATTTTAAGGCAATCCCATATATTAATACCTGCGGAGGTCTCTTGTCCCATTTCACTCTTTCTATTTACACTCTGTAAGAAAGTGTGTCAAACGCAAATCTCGACTAGGGACGTATTCAAACTGCGAGTTAACGAAGAGTTGCACTTCCCTCCAAAATCGTAACAATAAGGTGCTTAGACAACCACACAGTGATATTTAAAGTGCAGTGGAGAAAAAATGGCTTCTGAAGAGGATGCTTTCATTTTCTTACTAAACTAAAGAAGGCAGCAGCTACACACTGCTGGAAACAAAAAAGACAAAGCATACATTTGCTACAGTTCTGTGTCTTCTAATGAGAAGAGGAAATTAAAAAATAAAAGGGATTAACATATAAAAATTCCACACTGGCTGAGGTATTAACAGTATTTTTTATATTGAACACTACATTCTTGTTTTTCATCAACGTGGTCTTCAAAAAGGAAAACAGGAGAGAGATAGAGGGGGACTAACCAGGAAGTATCTGAACTCCCTGTTCGATTGCAGGGATCAAAGAGGATCAGAAAATGGAAGGAGAGTACACAGCATGGACAGATGAGACTCATTTCAGCGTATCACGGGAGCCAGATAGAGAACCTGCTGGTATGCTGGAAATTGTTCTGAAAAGACTTTATAGGTTATAAACTACTACTAGAGGACTGTAGAGAAAAAAAAAAAAAAGGAAAAAAAACATATCACAGGACCTTTCTTTTGATCTTGATCTAATGAAAAGTAATTGAAGTCCACACATTTTACCACACATTTTCCTTCCCAAGGATTAGTCTTGTAACTGAGGAGACCAACATAAAACCTACAAGGTAACCACGATGAGTCCTAGAGCAGCAACCTGGTGAGGTAACTTCAGGGACTTGAACTGATTGCAACTCAGAGGTGCTTTGGAGTGCACTATATGCTGAATATAAAGCCATCACATATGCTTAGGTGCTTTCCATTTTTGATACAGCATATTTTTTTACTGTTATCCAAATACTTTCAGCTAGTAGCTGTTGCTTTAAAGAACAACCATATCTAAATAAAGGAATGACAAACATTTTGAGAGACGCCAGGACAGATATGGTAATAATTAATATTAGGTTCAACTTTCACCTATGTATCAGTCTTCAACACATATAATTTGTCCCTCCACTCCCTCATGTTCTTCCCCCAGGGCTCTAAAGTCTGAACACCAATTTTCCAGATGAGGGACTGGGGTACAAAAGGATGTGGAAACTGGTTCAAGAATGTGCCTGGAAGCTGCATTCAGTCTGGGTCTCCCAGTGTATGGACTCCCTCCCTAGCTGAGCCAGGCTAAGCTACAAGCAAAATTCTGGTATATTAACTGCTGTGTTGGCTGAACTGTCTTGGATCTGGTTTACATGATGCTGCAAAAAAGGTTGAATACCTCCTCCTTTCCTGCACGCAGGATTCCACTCCTGCACTGTATATATGGCAAGCAGGACAGAGGCTAATTTAAGAACAAAATTAAGATGAATTTAAGAAGAAAAACAAAAGCAATGCTTTATTCACTAATTCAGTTTCTGTCTCAGGAAGTTTCCAAAAAGATAGGACATTCAGTAAAAAAATTAAGAGAGAAGATTAAGCAGCACAGCTCCGTAGAAAAGAGATCCTATATGCCTCACAGCAGACACAGCAGATTCAGCTCATACTTTTAGAGGAGTGCAAGATCCTTGAACAGCCAAAAATCTGAACAGACTTTGTATGGAATTTCTGCTGTTGTTTCCTCACAGCGTACTTGCATTTCTGCAAAATCTTGTAGAAAGGATTCACACCAACAGTGCAGTTCTTCTCAAAAATCTTTAATAACAATTCAATAATCATCTAAATAGAGGTAAGAGGAAGAACCAACTTGGTAACAAAGTCTGAGTCTCCAAAAGTTTACTGTAAACGGTGAGAAAAATAAAGCTATTAAAAAACCCCATCCTACCCACATCCTATAAATGAATTAAACTATGCTTATCACAGAATGAATATTGCAGGGTACTGTGATAAATACATAAGGTAAGCCCAAAGCTTTGTTCAAATAATACCTTCATTCTTCAAATCTGAGAGAATAAGTCAAAATTAACCATAATGTTCTTTATCAGTCACAAAACCCCAGAATATTAATACCCACTGAAGAATGCGAAAGGTTGACTCCCTCCTTTCTTCCTACAAAACTGCAGGAGTCATCTCATCATGCACACACCCCTCTACACTTTCTGCTGGCAGAACAGCCAAAAACTCTGTCTAAAACTCAGGACAATTAAGCCTCAGGAGATCTGGATGTCAGGTTTATTTCTTATACTGGTCTCACTATGCACAGGGAAGAGGAAGAATATAACCATTTGTCAGTAAGTACAGGTGAGGAGCTGGTACTCAGCACTTTCTGGAAAAATACCCATTCACTATGGTCTGTTTTCTTATTTTTCATACTGAGCTACCTCACATACCACACATGACACAGACAGAGGCCCCACTTCGTATGATTCAAGGCTTCATTGCATAAAAGTACATCTGCTGATCACACCTGGAGCGGACAACAAGCGCTGGCCCAGTGGCTTGCTGAAATGAGGCATGTGAGCTCCTGGGGATACAAGGACACAGTACAAAGGATACTTGCTTCTGAGATGAGCCTAGGGCTTCGATTTTTGACACTCATTTACTGATGAGTGTAAGTGTGTAAACCAAACTCAGAGATCTTACAGACTGGCAAAGTAGCTAGTTTAACATACAAACATATTGGACAATGCATGAGGTAATTTCAGACTGAAAACTACTTCCAAAATCTTCTTCCAATGTCAGAAGCTGTAGAATTTCACAGCAGAAAGTATCAGTCTTGAGATGGGAGAACAGGGCCTAGGGGAGAGAGGAAGGATTGCCAAATGGCTTCCTACCAGGATGCCTACACAGAGAGGCACCTACCAGCACAGCTCACATCCTAGTTCTGCAACAGTGCTAAAAATGGCTAACATCACCTAATTAGACATTGATATGTCTGAGTGGACCAGATCAAAGGGAAATTATTGTGATTAAAAGAAAATAATGGGGAAATTCAGAGGAAGTACTTCATTGTGAAGCATTACCTGAACTTTTTGCATACACCTAATTTTACTATCAAATAGATTAAAAAACTACATCACTTGACCTTTGCTAAAGGTCTGAGCTAACAAATTTGAATTGAGTACCATTTCAATAACTAACTATGCACCAGAAGAGCTTTCCTCACTCTTCGTCAAAACTTTCTAATGGCCACTGCCAGAAAAGATACATTCCTGCATCACTGAAGAACAACACAGACCAGAAAACAGGCAACCCTGCAGACAGAAGCATTATTCATTCATTTTCATGAAACAGTGCTTCCAGAAAAGGTTCAGACATAACTACTTATTTTAATTTTAAAACACTCCTTAAAATGCAGCTCTCTAAACTCCTGACTTGGGAGTAATGATATTTCTACACAGCAAAATGATAACTTAGCTATCCCAAAAGGTTCGGCACAATGACTGCAATGATTTTTATATTGGTCAAGTTGATATCTGTGTTTATATGCATAAAAATCTCAGGTGCGTACTGCAAGCTTGGATTATAACCGGCTGCTTTTTATACTTGAAGCAACACTCTCATATTTCTTCACCCTTTTCCATCTGACAACCTAAGGTTGAAAATTTTTAATTTTTCACGTTCAGGAAATTGATCTTGTAGTCTAGTCAAAGACCTTCCACACTGGCAGCTTCAAGAACGCTGGAAAAAGTAGGCTCCATTTTCTTTAGTTTCATCCCTCAACACAGACAAACTTTCCAATTGCACCTTCTTCTTTCACAGGAATGCTGGACATAATGCTTGTTAGAAAACACTAGTAGCTAATAGAAAATACACTAATGGCTAGGGCCTGAGGCACAATAATTTGCTCACAAATGTGAATAGTAACAGATCTGTGACGCTAAGCTACATTAGTGAGAGAGACCAAGGTAATTCTAAAAGCTAGCACTGATTTTTAGGCTGTTTTTCAGTTTCTTCTCCTACTTAATTCTAGTATAACACTTGTTTTTCTCTTTCTTCCTGTACAGAAGTAATTTGTACATCTGCATAGATACATGGTATTTTCTGGAAACACTTGGACACATATCACTCATTGCTAATGGGACACTTTCTCATACAGATTTGAACAGATGAGACTGAAAGAAAAGTTGAGCCTGAACATTTGCCACATTGTTGGCAGTTAATCATTACATTTTCTGATTTTCCACTTCAAACAAGTTGATATCAGATCTCTGATATGAAGTGGGGGAACTGTGTGTCTTCTAGTATCGCTTTAATCTACAAGAGTTCATTTTGAACACAGAAAAACGGATATTTATCCCTTCAAAATACTCAGAAGTGAATGCAACAGATGGAGCTACAGGCATAGTTATTGCTGCAGGACTGGACTACTGCAGCTTCTCAAGTTTGGTGGAATGACTCTGAAACCCACCTACAAATACAGTTGGTAAAGAAGAGCAGCACTTGTAGCAGGCTGTCTGCTGAGCTGGACAGACCAAACCGAGCGCATAACAGTCTGCACTGGCTGGCGTATCCTATTCCAAGTTTATTGCAACATCCTGATCCTTATCTTCAAAGCAGTAATTAAGTACAATTCAAAATAAACTCCGTTCGTGCAACAGTGCCATTACAGGTTCTGAGTGAAAGACAGAGGGAAGCATTCCACCATGTTGGCTCAAGCCCTTGAGAGGCAGGAAGTAGGAAAGTTCCTATAAATCCAGGATTTTGTTTCTCCCTCACACAACCATTTCCATAACAATAGCTGAATGGCCAAATGCACAGCGGATTAAATTTAAGAGCCAGCTGCTAAGCTGGCATGAATGTTCACAGTTTCACTGAACTTAAAGCAGTTGTACCTGTTCACCACAGCTCAAGGTCTCAAGCACAGGGCAGCCCGTGGGTGAGACCGCACTGATTTTAGGGCTCGAAGGGAGATCTCAGCTTTGTTCTGAACCCTTCCAGGAAGCAAAGGAATCGGAGATCCTGAAAGACTGACACCTACCTTGCATTTCTGCCTAGGCTAGACCTGAAAACAGAACAAAACCAAAGGCTTACCAAGAGTTGTGGCTGGAGGTAAGAGAGATTGTGCAATCTATATTGCTTAAGCATTAGCTGTATGTAGAGTCTCATTCGTCAAAAGCTCTAAAGTAGTTTGTTAACCATTGAGGTGGCAGATTGGGAAGAAGACAACGTGTGAAATTAATCACAGTAGGTGCCCAAGCTGTGTAATTTTTCCTAGATGCTTAATTCTGTTAGTGGGCCTGCTTTTCTAGACTACCTTCCAAATACATTAAGAATAAAGTGCAGAATAATGCTACAGCGCAATTTCCTGCTCACAAAAATCAGGCATATACCTCATTCTCATTATCCAGGCAATGTTAGCTCAGAATAGGCCACCCATAGACACAATGATTTGCAAAATATATTGCTAGAAAAAATAATACATGGTGTTTCCAAGACCCTCAACAAGAGATTACACTATCCAGTTTTGGCGGTGATTTAACTGAACATTTTTTGGGCTTTAGTAATACTAATGCTACTTACTATTTTCAGTCCTATTCATACCTGTTAATCCCCTTACATTCTCTCCGTAACTATAAATCACTTATCAGTATATATTTGTAGGTGCACTTAAATATCCACTTGTATAAGATTTGGTGAGAAATTTCCGGAGGAAAAGTACAAATTCAAGTTATACTGTATTCTCTGCTCTGCTTATGATTTCAGTTGAGCACATGCATAAATGACTTGTGAAACGGAGACTGAATTAATCAAGTTCTTAAACTGAGTATTTACCTCTACATATCTTAGGTGTTTCACTTGTAAAAACAATTTTAGTGCTTTTTGTGAATAAGAATATTGTTTCTCTCAGAATTCTCATGCAATGATTTACCAACCATGTGCATGTTTTAACATCTCACTGGTACAATACAGGAAAAGCAGCCCTACTGGACTTTCCTTTTGAAATCAACAAAATCAGCCTACATCTATGTTCTGTTTGAATATTGTGGTTTTTTCCTTCTTTTGGATTGAATTACATTTAAAACATTCAAAAAGTCATTACTTCAATATGAAAGGAAGCAAAAGATTCACACAAAGCACAGAGAGCAACTTGCTAGTTAAAATTTGTATTTAACCTTGCAATCTAGGGCCCAGACAGAAGCAAAATAGAAAAAAAAATTAAAACAAGATGTGAGATAGGAATCTTTAATCAACCTCATTGTATCAGCCTTGGCCCAGCATTCCACCCAGTCTTCCGAGGTTACCCAGTACCACTTTGAAAATGGATTACTTTCCACTGAAAACAATGCCAAAAAGGGGCTTTAGCTCCCCTGGGGGAAATTAGAACAACCTGGATCATCAAATGGGAAAAAATAACCATTATCAGTAGCAGTCAGAAATAGAGGGAAATAAAAGGTGAAACTGGTGTCAGGTTTTGGACCACTTAATGCCTGGGACATGCATTTGAACATTGAGGTGGAGTGGCAAAAGTCTGCGGGTTTCTGATGCAAAGGCACATTTGCTTCTCTATCGGATGATATAAATATCTGTTTTTTTTTCAATATGCTTGGTTCAGAAATGTACTTTTTATAAACAGTCAGTAGCTTAGTCCTGGAGAGGGTAAGGCACTGATGCAGTATGGTACACTTTCTGTTACCAGGTCAGAGGAAATACCAATACATATGGAAGATAATATATATTACCTCATACATACTAACAGATGAAAAACACATTATAGGGACTTAGTATGCCTTAGTGCATATATGTGTTTAAGTTGGTGTCCCTTGTTTTGAGCAAGACAAATTTTCCAACAGCCCTCACCATCACCATCAAACTGAGACTCTACCTGCAGGTGATCCACCACAGAGCTCCACAGGGCTCTGAAGTGACAGCTGCCAGCATGAACAAAATGTCTCGGCTCCCTTTACAAGTAGGATAAATATAACTTGCAACATGATGTAAAAAGTTAATTCCAACTTCAGCAGCAGCAACATACAGCTGGCAGAAACATTGAGAAAGTGGCAAAATATAATTTACCAGATGCTGTGAGGTTGAATCAAGGTTTGCATTATGGTAAGTGGTCAGTTAAGGCAACACCCTTGATAGATTAGTTTACCCACTTAAAAAAAAATAAAAAAATTAAGGAGCAATTCTGAAAGCACTGTTAACTAATATTCATTGATTCAACTAATATTCATTGATTCCTAGTTTTGTCTTTTAAAAAGCAAACTTATCTTGCATGAACTTTCCATGCTACCAAGGAACAATAAAAGAAAACTTGGTTGACACAGTTATTTCCTATTTATGTAACTTCTAACTTATAGAAGATGGTCAGAGCCTTGGCCCTGCTATAGCCCTCTTTTACACTCCTGCAGCAGGACACTGCTGACCTCAGTTATGTATTGAGGTTCCCTGTAAGTCAACAGCATGTAACCACACACCTATAATTAAATACATACTTGAACGCTTTGTTAAACAGGAAAAGACTGATGAATTGCTGCCTGTATAACTAATGATGAAATAGTGGTAATGTACACTTAAATTGAGATTATGTTGTAAATGTTTTACGCCAAGGATCTATTAGCCATTGATGATTGGAAAGAGGTCTATAGCCAGCCTGTGACAGGCCACTGGCACACAGTGCTGTGGTCAAACATGGTTGGATGTGTCTTGCAAAGGACCAGCAGTGGCCTTAAGAACCTGGGATTTGCTGCTAATGCTCTTCTCTTTAAATAACATGGCAGAAAAAGGGTACTGCTAATTTCAAATTTCCAGTCTAACACCTATATAATACCAATCTGAAACAGGAGTTTCTTTCTCCCCACTAACAAATGAGTCAGCTAAGACTAACTTTCTTCCCGCTTCTCAGTTCCTCACCCTGACACCACTAGTGTTAAGGTCAGCAGCACTAGAAGAGTCATGCTGCTGGAATTTTAATCACCTTCCCAGTAACTTTGTTCAGAGAAAATTTAGACTACAGTACTAACAATTATCAGCAACTTCTAATACTCCATCTATATAAGCATCTATTGATGCTTAGAAGGGTAAAACTGCAGCAGAACTAGCCACAGTAAGGAATATAATGACAACAATGTAGACAGGCTTTCAGTAAATTATTTATAGTCCTTCTTTCCCACTAATTTCAAATTTTATTTCCCACCCCCTTTCCCTGTCCCCATACAGAAGTATCGCTGTGTGCCTCAGCTGAACTTGAAGCTGGATGCCAAAATTACAGCCGCTGCAGTGCTGAGTGTGAGAGATCCTAAGGTCCTCTGCTGAATGCGTGTTCTGCAGTGGACAAGCACATGCAATCACACACTACTCAAAGGGAGCAAGGGCCACAGAGTCAGCAGCTCTGTGCAAATAGAGCAGAGCAAGTAACAGTAAAGCGTTAAATCCCTTACAGGATTTAAACAAAAAAAAAAAAAATAGTGGAAAAGATTCAACCACCTCCACTGTTAAGTATATTGCACCTGGTCAGAGCTTTTGAAAAGGCAAGAAACCATGTGTCGCAGCTGAATGGCTGTATTCCTCCTGCATCCTATTAGAGGGATTTGTCCCAAGACTTAATTGGCAATTTCACTATTCCTTTTTTGTTCAGTAGTGTTAATGTATTTTTCGACGCCTTTGCTGCGGAGAAGGCACCAGTGTAGCAGGGCTGCAAATTAGACCGTAGGTGCACTGCAAATTCCAGGGGCTCATTTTTCACAGAAAGTCAAAACCACCTTTAAGCACATAAAGTAGCTCTCCCGCTACACTCTGACAGTAAGCCTGCCATACCTTTGGCTAACTTTTGGCACACAGACAGAGACTTAGATCTCTTCCAAGACAGTCAAAGAATAATGAAAAAGCAACTTTGATGCTACCTGAAACCAAACTATTCAAAGCACATTGCCTGCATTCCTCAGCTGCAGGCACTGAGCCAGGACATGGAGATAATCATTTCAGCTGGCGATGGGGGTGGGAGAAAGGAGCTTAAGGACCCGAGAGCTGAAGTTCTCTGGGCAAGAAAATCTAGATAGAATTTAATCCGCAAGGCAGCAATACAGTCATGTTTCTTCCTCATCCCACTCCCATGAGTGCATTAGAGAATTAAAATAACCATGGATGGGGCAATATTTTTTTTTCCTTTTTTCCTTTTTTTTTTTTTTATCTGTTCCATAGAAAATGAGGATCTACAACAAGCAAACAATTTCTCTTGTCCTGCACTTCTTTTCCAACCGTAGCTAACATTCCCTGTTTCAAGAGGGCAAACTGCCCAGCATAACACCCAGGCAATAGTGGAACATTTTACATGCGGGAAAAGTTTCTCCTCATCTTCTCCCAATCATGGACTGTGCCCTTCAAGACTGAGATTTGATAACCATAATTATATTACTTCTACATATCTATCAATATAGGTATGTCAACTCAAGATAAATCAGTTCTTTCAATATTGCAGCATCTGTTGTTTGACTTGATAATCTGCTGCAGCAGTGAAGTTTGCACATTGTAGAAAAAATTCCATAGTGGTTAAAAAAGGCCCCTGGGACACCGAGCTCTTTTTATCCTTGTGTTATGAAAGCTATCAGGGGAAAACAGGAGAGTAGCAGCATCTCTATGTCATTACAGTATCCAATAGCAACTTTCTGCAACTCAGTCACTTGAAGAAAAGTTCCTGGAAATATCTTAGTAATTCTAACTATGGATTAAACTCCACCAACTACGGCAACTTTAAAGTTGTTAACAATAGCTAACATGCCCTGTTCCAGCTACTGTGTCATACAGAGCTATCCCAAGCGGGTCTACGTGGCAAGAGCAGCAGCAGTCCCTGGTGTAATAAACTCCCTGAAGCTGGAGAGCTCTATCCCTGTCAGCGTTTAAGAGGCATTTTGACTATGCTCTTAATAACATTCTTTAATTTTTGGTCAGCCCTGAAGTGGCATTGTAGGTTCCTTCCAACTGAACTATTCTATTCTATTGCTCAGCAAAGCTGAGCAGTGTAGAATAGTGAAACTGCAGAAAAGGATTTGCATTCATAGAATGGAAAGACAGAGCAAAACAGCCCAGAAAGTGGTTCCAAAGAATGCCTTGGGAACTGTAACTGCAAGACAAAAAAAAAATCTTCATGGTCATCTGCAATGGCAGCACAGACAGTAACGAGGGCATCTTTAGTATCTTTGCTTTTAAGAGCGGAGTATGTGCCAATGGCACAAAAGAGTACAAAAAAAGTAGAAAAAAAATGACAGTTTAGTGTGCCCTGGTTTCCAAGCAGAGTGTTATGTACTTATTTAGAAACTAACATGCAGTCTGTTTATACCATAAATGCATATGTAATACAAATGAAGCACATTTAAAGAACATCAAAAACATATAAAACGAGGATTTTGGAAAGTCTTACCTTTGACCCAATAAGTGTGTACAGCCATTGGATGGTTTCATTATGATTTATTACTCCATTCATGCCATCAACATAGAGCATAATTTGGCCCAAAGCTGTTGTAAAGAAGAGAGACAAAATATAATCAGACTTGGTGAATACTTTTTATAATCCTAAGCACTGCTGGCAATTTTTTATAAGCAGGGTTTCCAGAGACATGAGGAGCTCCGCTAATGAAAGATATACTGGACAAAATCCTGGGTAACTGCAATAACTTCATTGACTTCATCTGGATGATATAAATGTGAATTTCCTCCAGGGACAAGCACAGGTACTTGTTCCTTCCTAGAAGATGCCACATTTTACTGCCCCCAAATCTGCAAACAGTATTCTACACACTCTTACCATCACAACAGTTCCATCAGCTACAATGCTTTACATCTTGTGAGCCAAGACTTTTACCATTTGTTTCAGCACTATATAATGTATGGAATTAGTATATTTGGATTAAGTTGACTGTTTCACTGAATTCCAATAATATGAAATTAAACCAGGGCAATTAACACCAATAAGGACAACGACTATTCATCACTGCAGTGCTCTCTTGCAAATCAGTTTTGCATTTTAGTGAGACAATAGAACAAACAAAGCACAGTTAACAAAGAAGCATCTTTATTCATTTTGTTCTAGAGCATTTCGAACCACATTTCAAAACATGCTAGTAAAATATTTCATAACAGTAATTCCATAGTTTGCAATCCTTATGAGACTTTCTAGAGACAACAGCTATTAAATCTTTTCTGACTGATAAGGGCAGACATTTTTCATAAGGATTATGAAAAGTGGATTAGCAAAATTCATCTATCATCTTCAAAAGTTTCCACTGTTAGATCTTCTGCTTTATAGAAGGAGATCAAAGCACAGTGGGATGAAAAAGAAATCACTGTTGTAACACCTCTCAGCACAGCCTGTTGGCATAACAACTCAATTATCTAATGCACAACCTCAAGAGCCCCTAGTACACTGCTTTATTGGGAGAAAAAAAGGAAAAAACCCACAGGCGGAGGAAAAGAACAACCTTATTCATCTTCCAGACATAGTCTGAATGTTTGCTAACTTTTGTACAGGTTGTGCTCAGTGCAGCATCATCTTTCTTGAGGGCAGATTTGCAAAGACAAATGTTAGGCAAGCACTTAAGTATCCCTATAGCTAAGCTGCTAACTTTCATTTTAACATTGTCTCTTCCTTTTTCCTTTGCTCTAGTTGGTCAACTTCCCGTTAAAAAAAACCTGAGGTACTAATTTTAGGTTCTTATATTCCTTATCTAATCTGTTAGATTAGCTAGAAGCAAAGTCACCCTATGTGATCAAAGAAGATGGAGTAAAAGCAAGTGAGAGAGCTATGGCAAGGAGATAACTCGTAACTTAGTCAGTCTGTGTTGCTGCTGGGGAATGCCCATCTCTCTCCACTCCTCCTCTCCAGGAAGCAATCATTCATCACCCTCTAAAGAGATGTCTCTCAGGTGAATAAAATCAGGTGGGAGGGACACAGGCCCAAGTGTTAAGGTAAAATAAAAGATGTAAGCCAGTCAGTAAAAAGAGATAAGAATTACACTGCCCGAATAAATGGCTGCTTTGAAGCATTTCCTTGCAGGTAGAGGGAAGAGGAGAACACTGCTATCCCAGTAGTAATCAGAGAAAGTTCTTAATTCTTGTTTTTACTTCCTTTCAGTGATAAAAAGATTTGGTCCTTGATCAGGATGAGATCCAGTCATGATAAGGTCACAAACTCCTTTTTTTTTTTTTTTTTTATCTTTCAAATTCCTTTGTTGGGGGTGAAGGGATTTAATTTGAATTTGAAACAAATGTGAAACAAATTTTACTCTTGGCGCGTGCTTTCCAAATTAATATAGAAATCAAAGACAGAACAAAGTCTGATTTTAAAGGGAAAACATGCACACAATACAAAATTACTCCACTGCTTATACTTAAGACCAGTTAGATGGGATGTGTAAGTGAGATCTGGGAGGCATTAGTCTTCAGCCTTTTAGATGTGACTCTTCATATCAGTAATAGGTTAAAGGTAAATTAGTAGACCTTAGAGAGAAGTGAAAAAAAAGTTTTAGGAATTCCTGACAATTTTCATCTGCTACTGCTAATCTTGCCCCCCTACCCTCATCCCCTCCCACCACCTTATTTTTCTTTTTCTTCCCCTTTTTTTTTTTAATTATCAATGCGACCCTGGTAGATATGGTAGTATCTATATCTTTCCAGCAACAGAATGGGTCTTTTGCATAGAGTTGAAAAGTTAGTAACACATGAAAAAACTACTACTGCTGCCACTTGAACAAGCGGCCAGTAAGTTTCACAGGACAAAGAATTACAAAGGATGCCACGAAACAACCAAGATGAAGACAGGTTTGCTATGCAGTCATGCTGTCCACACACAAGTCATCACTTCAGTAATTATTTGCTACACATTAAGTTATCAAATGCTGACAGACCTTGGCATGGAGCTTCATATTGCTATTTCCTGTCTTCAGAAGTCACAAAAATGAAAGCAAGACATGATAAGCAGGGTTGAGGAAAAATCAGTTTTTGTTATGAGGAAGAGTAAGTGAGGGAGATTCTGTATGTACTTTGTACAAAGCTAATGCCGTATAAATTCTTAGGAAAAGTTGTCCACTAGAAGGTGTAAAAGAAGGAGAATGTTGGTTTTCATACAATGTCAAGTGCCTGTGCTAAGAAAGAAAAGGTAATGGCTGGTAACCACACAGCAGAGCGGTAAAATGGAAGAGGCCACCAAAAACGCTAGCGTAGGAGCAGGCTGTGGATTGGAGGTTGTCGGGCTCTCCCAGGGCTCAGGTCTGGCTGAGGAGGGCACATCAGTTTTGCACTGAATAGAGACAGACTGGCCACAGATCACTCTGCACGGTTTTATATTCTTTGCAGCTTTTCTACCCAACTGGTAGCCTACCTCCCAGCCCACAATCATAGTCTGCTGAAATGGCTGTAGCTACAGTGCAAACCCCACATGCCCACCATGCACATGTCTGCACACACACACACACACCACCAACACGCAGGGTCTCGTCAAGAAAGGGCACACTAATTTGCAAGGCAATCTGAGGTTGTTCGGGAGGCCAATCTAGTCCAAAACAATTTAAGTTCACGGTTGTATGTGCCTTCAACCAAACTCTTTTTTTTTTTCTTCCCACTGAAAAATGAGAAGGTTATTTAATCCATTTAATCCCATCTCTCAGCTAACTGGAATTCTTTTTGGAAGTGTATCAACAACCTACTTGCGTTAGGAAAGCTTGCTATTGTACTACAGGGGGCTGGGAGAGGGGGGTTTAAATACAGAGCAGACTTAATCTAGAATTTCTTTGTTCCCACTACCCTTGTCAACCCTTAATCTTATGTGAAAGTAGTGTGTGACTTTGCCCATAGCTATTTCCAAGTGGAAAATTGCTGGATTTCTTAGGAAAGGCTTAGGCTAGAAAAGGACAGAACAGCCAGAAACTTCATAGATTTCTCTGAAATAAGAGGTTTAAGAAAGCCTCTAAAAATTTGCCAGTATTGGCACTGATACTCACCTGGGATCTTTCCTATATAGTTATAACAGGATCAAAGGGGAAAAACCCAGTGTTAAAAGTTTCAAAGCTGTTTCTTGCCTGCTCACCTGCTTCTCTAATCTGCTCTATCTGCTTCATATTTTACCACAAGACTAACTTAGAGAAAATAACAGCACTGAATGAGCAGAAACACTATTTTCTTACAGTTTCCTGCAAGTCAAAACCCCATTCATCACGTCAAGAATTACGGCAGGGATGCATCCTCTGATTGTATTTATTTCCATCAGAATAAGCAAACATACAGGGTGACGCAGGCCAAAGGCAGACCCTGTAAGCACAGGTTTCAGCTCCCGACGAAGCTTCTGGCCCAAGTTCATCAGGCACTTCATAAGCAGCAGCCATGGTGCATGCGACAACAATGGGTGAGTGTGAATGACAGACAGAACTGTGACGAAACTAACGGGGAAGAATCAGCTGCTAAAAGTCAGCTTGGTTGTTAAAAGTCATCTCATTGCTAGTTAAAATCTTAACATAATCAGTAAGAAATTAAGGGTCTGTGTTACAGCCTTCATTCCATTTGACAAGAGATTACTACCTTACGCACGCTAACCTGGGCACCAAAAATGCATACTCCATTAAAGTAAACATCCTGATCAAGAAGAAAATTTCACAACCTGTCTATCGAGGGATCCCAAGAGCGAGATAATACAGATATCTAGTATTCTATTACAAAGCACTAGGTG
>NW_010333545.1:4070-18617 GCF_000700745.2 Antrostomus carolinensis | reverse complement strand
AAAAAAAAAAAAAAAAACCCTACCTCAAACTTCTTTCTCCGTGTTTCCTCACTAGAGAGAGGCAAGAGCTCAGCTACCAACTGGCACTGCCTGGACCATTAAATCTTCAGCGCAGCCTTGACACATTGGATGTCAGAGGCCTCTACCTGTGCTTGTAGCACATTCCCACTGACACTGCTTGCACACACAGCCTCAGGGGTGAGCTCATCATCTCCATAATATCCAAGGATATTGGACAGTGTTTTCCCTGATGAGAAATCATTATTACATACAACTTTTATACAATCCAGCTACTTGAAAATTAACAAAATAGCAGCGGAGTTCCTTGCTTCTAAGAGGTGACATCAGATAAAACAGATGACCTGGCCTCTCTGCTGCTTCTGAAACTGATCCTACAAAGTTCAGATCTTTTGCAGAGACAAAGGGTTTCTAAATCAGACTTAATCTTCTTTTTCTTTTCCATCTACTTTAATGGCAAAATACACAAAGACACAATAAAACCCATCTGTTTTTTAATGTTGAAAATGAGTGACAAAAGTGACAACCAGAATTTTCCCTTGGATTACAGGCTCAAGGGAAACTGTTGGCCAGAGGTCACCCCTGGGCAAAGCCAAACAAACCGGGAAGGCTGGACACGCCACTCTCCTGTGCAATCAATGTGCCTTTCTGCAGCACATTTGGCCCTGCAATGTACATTGCTGGCCGTGGTTATAATTGAGCGGGTACAACTATGGCATGCTGCAACTTGCCCTTAAAAGCACATCTTATTTAAAAATTAAGGTCAAGCTCACCAAGAAACAAAAATCCTTTCTTTACTTGGCAGCTAAAAACGTGCCTTTGCCATTATTTTAATTCTAAAGAGACAGCACAAGTGTATTTTGACACTTATTATTTCAATCAGTCCGCTAAAACTCCATGCTTAACACTATGTGCCGAAATGGCACAGCCTAGCAATAGTTTCCACTCTCCACAAAAGCCCACAGGAAATACTGGAGGAGATTTATAACTATGACATTCCTGGCACAATGGAGAGACTTTTAGATCTGTGTTATTATTATTCTGTTCTACCTAATTGTCCGCCTTTAACAATAACCTTAGTTTTGATGAACCCCAGGGGCCACTAGCAAAGAAACGCTCTTTCATTGCTGATTACTACATGAAAACAGGCTGCCAACTCTAGACTTGGAGCAGAGCTCCAATTGACCAAGAGTCTGGGAAAACTTTTGTGAAAGTTTTGAAGCCTCAGTGACATTTACAGTCATTTGTGCTGCAGGTACTCAGAAGCGATCCACAAAGAACAAAGACAAACACAGATAAACATTTTTGGTCCTCAGAAACCGATAGTTGGTAACACCTCAGCAATAAAGCAGTTGTAGGGACCACAGAGCATTTACAAGCCTAATAATTGACTTTGAATGCAGGTTGTGACTGTGGTTTAGGGGGGTGAGGGGTTAGCGGGTGCCCTCCCCTTCTCTTTTTCAGGGAAAGGCACCTGTGTGCTCAGTGCCTCCATGACTCCCTGTTCTAAGGCTCCTTAACTAGAAGGGCTCTAGTTACCATTTCAACTTCTCACACACACACACACATCTCTCCCTAAAGCCTCCTTCCCAATGGTTCTCAGTGTCCCCAGTGGTTCAAGTGAAGAGAAATGCAGCCCTTCCCCCAGGGACAGCCCACACATGGCAAGTCCAGGACCACAAAATGCCCTTACACAGGAATCTTCTCCTCTTCATGTTCCCTCTGCCACCCTTTTCCTCTAGTGTTTCTCCCTCTAAAAAACAGCATGCAGCAAGGTTAAAGGACATAAGGCAGCTTTATCCAGCTCAAATGTTTCAGCAAAAGCTGGTCCTTTATACAAACCACACAACAGCCGTGGCAGCGCACAAGCCCACCACAGCCAAATGAGCACGTCAGAATTGCACCTCTTCCAACATTTATTTTCTGAAATTTCTTACAATTTACCTGATTGCAAAGAATAAGAATAGACTCTCACTTGACTCTGTCAGCAGTTAACCCACTGAATGTGTTTCACATAAACTGAAATCTAACTTATGTATATGCATTAGAAAAGCTTTGCATGACTAGTCATAATTTTTTTAATCATTATGTTGCAGCCCTCACATTTTAAATGCATTATATTCCAGCACGCTTTACAAGATAATGACACTTACCAATGTACAATAAGCTGGGTAAAGCTCATACAGCAAAAGCTAAAAACATTTCCTCATTAAAAAAAATATGTAATTAAAATATCTTCTTAATAAATGAGCGAGTCTACTCCAGCATTAGACCACTATTTTGCAAGGTGACTAAAAGCATGAAAGTATTAAAAAAGAAAGGAAAGAAAGAAAAACAAAAGAAAGAATTAAGGAAGAAACGAAGACAGGAGAAGAGAAAAAGACAAAAGAATAGAGAAAATAAAAGGTTAATTAGATAATTTTAAATGATAACCATCCATCCTTGGTGCTTCAGGAAGCAAAACTCCTGTGGAAAAAGAGGATGTGGTAGCCCTGAATTAAGATGACACGTTATAATGTATGCATGCATATTAAGAAAATTTACCTTAAATTTAGGATTAAATGAGGGAAATTTAGTGAGACATTCAAGAAGCGATACCTTAGCCATTCTATTCAGGAGCTGATTGAGTAATTTAGTCTGGCAGTGTGCTAGATGTGATGGATTTCAAGGCCTTTCCCTCTCCATTAATCATCATGACCGTAAGCCTTCTGTCTTTGTAAACAATACTAATCCTGACTTTGAAGGTACAAAGAGGGAAACACAAACCAACCTTTGCAGAATGGAAAAGATAATTTCTGCAGCTCCCTTTCTTGAACTCCTCAGACACCTATTTACCCTGCACAAAGAAGGGTTCCGCAGGTGCTAGCTGTCTTTTATCAATCATTATCAATTACATACAGCACATCAGTTTGGAATTCCAGCATCTCCTTTACATGCCAAAAAACTAAGCCTTGAGAATGAACTCAGCATTTGGACTGGGAAACACCGCAGAGTTAGATATGAGTTTGAAAGAAAATTCAATTGAGATTCAGTCTTTAGCAAAAGCTTATTTTGAATGTCAGACTCTGTGTGCCTTTGCACCTGGAGCAGAGAAAACTCTGAGGGAATACACAAAACTTTTTTTTTTTTTTTTTCTATTATTTACCAATAGGATCTTCATTGACTGCAGTCAGGTACTTTTTCGGTGATTATGAAAAAAACCATGCTGTCTTGGGGTTCCTGCCCTATGTGGAAAGTAAAGAGCACCAAGGGATAACACAGTTAGGCTGTTACAACAACATGAAATTATAGCAAATGGACTAACATTAGAGCAGAAAAAAGACATACGGTGTCCACATACCGAGCATTTTTAGTTATCAACAGTATTTCTTGTTAGTACAACAGTAAACCTTCCAGGATGAAACCTGTCAGTTTTGAAGTGAAAAAATGACACTGATTGCCTTTTCTCTTTTTTTTTTTTTTTTTCCATTTTTCTTGCAGAAAAAGCAACATTTCCTAATATTTACATTTTTCCTAAACAAAAAGGATGATTCTCGGGAAGCAAAAAGAGGAAACGCAAGGATTCTCTGCATTGTTGTATAATAAGAGGAATAATAATAATAATAATAATAATAATAATAATAATAAATTCCTGTGCCAGTTGAAACTTCAAACATTGCTCTACCCCATAGACTTCAGCACAGTCTCTGTAAAGCAAAAACATCAATCAATGACCTTTTGTTGTCATGTAGTAACATGCTGTTGCTATTGTGAGTGCTCATATTTCCCAAGATTGCAGCTCCTTGTTTTTTAAACTAAACTTCATTCTCCAAGGTGCTATGCTGGGCAGGTAAATATGGGCACAGTTTAGCATGGTGAAATAACAAGCATTACAATTGGTAAGATAGCTAAATGCACTTAAACCAGACTTTGGCAGGGAGGCTTACAGAGAGTCAAAATTATTTCAGTGGGCATGTAAAGTTACTTTTTCTACCCAAAACCCAAAAGCCAGTCTCCAACATTAATATATCGTGGCATATTCTCAATCAGTATGGACTTCTAAAAATAATACACACTATATTCTTGAAGAACAGAATACAAAGAAAGAAAGATGAATGACAGTCAATGAAAACAGTAATCCTACCATCAGGTTTTCATATCGCTTCCCACAGAGGGTTTTGCAGGAAACAAAGTGTGCTGCCAAAAGTGACACTTCGGTAGCCTTCCAATTTTCAGTAATATTCAAACACTCTTCATTCTAACTGGTAGTGTCAGGTGTGCTTGGGGAATACTATGGAAGAGCTACACTGAGAATGAAAAATACAAGTAAATTTCTCCAACCCTAATCTTTCTATATTAAGCCTGTTTTTACTTCCCATATAGTTTCTTAACTTGGCAATGTATTCCAAATAGTGTTCCCTATTCTCCCAAAATAAGAGACTGTGTATGAAAAAGTCTCACAATAGAATAAGAAACATTATTTTAAGGAGCACTACAAGACAGCTCAAGTAGGAATCACTTCTAACATTTCTCAATACTTGTTGCTAATGTGGCAACAGCTACAGGATTTTAGACCAGCCTGAAAGTTCCTATGAAGGGATGTATTGGCTCCCTTCATCTCAATAGGCAGAAATGCAACAAGTGAACAGACAGCACAAAAGTATTAAGATCATTCTGGGGACACTTTAGTAGTGTTTGAAATATCAGTGGCAAAAAGGCGAAGAACTTTGTTTTATTTTTTTTTTCAGTCTAAACGTAGGATTTCTTAAATGCTTTTCTCCTCTTGAAACCTACTCATTTAAAAGTCATTGTAGAGGAGCACAGAAAGTCACGTTTTTCTTGTCTACCTATATTCCAAACCATCCAAAATCATTGATTTCATCCCCTGGTCAGGAAGGACTGACTCAAGAGCAGCAATCAGTAGGATAAATAAGAATTCACTATGCTTTAAGTTCAGCAACATAGTTCTTAAGTGAAGTGGGAGAAGAAAGCATTTCTGTTTAAAGCAAAGACAAGACTGGGAGTCCCACAGTGTTCCAGCCTCCTCACTGTAGTGTGCTGGCTACAAAAGATTCAAATCAAACAGCCTGAAAATAAAAGCTGATTGAATCAAGATCTCCGTGTCTTTGTCTATTGAAGGATGCATCCCAACATCAAGTGATTTTAAGCAGAAATGCATGTCACTTTTTAATCACTGAATCGCTTTAAAAAACCAATAAATATATCCTAATTTTCTTCATCGTAATTACACCGTGACAGATGCCAAAACTGAATTCCTGATATACTTTGCAGATATTTATTGCTCTTCAGCATGCTCAGCCTGTCTCTAACATTTCAGATAGACTCCACCCTGCAGTAACGTGCGTGCCATTAAAGAATTCACTTTCATCTCCTGAATTTATGCTTGTTAGGGCAAATTAATGAAAGGCTCTATTCTTTAAGTACTGGGTAAACAAAGCCAAAGTCAGCACTAGAAAGCAAACCGATACAACACTTCATTAAATGTACTTTTTATTCTTTTCAAGTATGTCTGCTGCTATGTGAAATTTCGGGTTACAGAGTCTCCTTTCAAATCTCACAATAAAGAACGTGCTCAAGTCACAAGTTCATATCTCCCATTTGAAGTGGACTTCCCATGAGAAAAAGGTGCAGGGAAGAGACATCATTACAAATCCCCTTAAGTACAGAGCTCACACTCTTCCAAAATATTGATTGAAAATGCTTTTTTGTGTCTCTGCTCATTCATCTCAGATAATGAGCAAAGATTCCTTCCAAATTAACTATAATTCTCTTCTAATGCCCCTATTCTTTTTTCTTCCCCTTCAGCATGGTGACAGTGAGAACTCCTTTGAATACTGAATTCCATCTTATTACAGCAATTCTTAAAGAGAAACATAGCGAAATCATCTTCATCAGTGTCATGCTCAGACTTTTCTCCTCTCTGACTGAATTGATGCAGGTGAATCGCTCAGTAGAATGCACATCAATCCCTTTTTTTCTCCTTTCTCAAAATTCTCAGGCAAAGATACATTTACAAAAATATATTAAATCCTAATTTCTGATCAACAGAAAGACATTTTACAGAATTGCTGGCTTTTCACTTCATTTTCTTACGATATAAAAAAGTGAATACAATAGATTCAGAACAAAAGAAAAATATTTGGGGGCATAAGCTTCATTTGACCTAAAAATCTGAGGTCTGTCATTGGTGACTAGTTGTCACCTGTGTGGTAGCAGGGAGAGACAATCATGTACTGGCTGAACATGCAGATGAAGGTGGTGGATTTATTCAAGTTTGATGGTCTACATTTTTTATTTACCAGTAAGTATGTAAATGAGAAATGCAGTTGAACAATCACATTTTATTTCTAAAATCACTTTCGGGTAATTTTATTCCATTTTGTTGATATTACTACAATTCAGTGACCACAGCATTATTGGTAAACCTCAGTATGAATGCAAGCATGTTTCTATGACTGCATTATTCATCTGCACCCCATTAGCAGCAGTCATATAGGACTGGGATCCCTGGATAACACTAACACTGAAGAAGATGGTGTAGAGGCAATTTGGAGACACAAGAGTTTAAGAGCTCCTTGTGTTAGACCATTTGGAGAAAGGTTGCCAAGGTCTGCTCTGTGAGCAATAACCTCGGGCTCCGCATGGAAGCAGCTAAATTATTTCCAGACCCAAACCAGTCCTGTAAATATCACAGACACTTCTGTGCAACACTCTGTCAGTAGGTGATGTGGACTGAACCCAAACCACCTGTACATAACCAGCATAGAAGACTATGCATCTATGGCATAGTTAATGCAAGATCAAGACAAATCCACTATGGGTAATGAGCAGTTTCTAAGTACTCAGAAGAAGCTGAAAGAACTTTAGGCATACAAAATTCAAGCACCTGAAATTTAAGAGATGACAGAATTAAGATTTCTGTAGAAAACTTCAGTCAGCCTAATTTGTGCACAAACTTAACTCCATCAAAATCAATTTCAAGAAACGGTATTTTGGAGCACTGGAGTACTACCTCATATAAAGCAAGTGCTGGAAAATGCTGTCTGAAAAGCACTTTCTCAGTGTGTGGTCCTAGGAATTTTTGAGTGCAAGCCTCCTGTGAAGACAGGATATTTCATTTCCTGTATGGCTTTCTATGATGTTCATCAATATACCGAGCCCTTCACAGGTCTGAATACATTTTCTGCATAGCACACCAATGAGGTAAAGGAATGATTCTGTTCTGTTCTGTAGAGAAGTTGGAGCTTCCGCTAGCTCTGGACGACACGGACAATCTGATTTTTGAGAATACCTTTTGATACAATAGCACTTCAAGTATCCACAGAAGAGCTGCAACCAAATTTAGGCTCAGCTCTGTGCAGTAGCCCGCCCCAGAAAACAACAAAGAGACATGAACAGGGAGCATAATGATACTTCAATCATCATCGCCATCCAGAACATCTTACAAGTTGAATCGAAATTACTTGCCTAGCAAGTACATTACATACTAATACTATGGCAGAGGTTTAGTTAAAATCTCTCTTTCACCCATGTCAGGAACCTTAAAATGAGTAACACCACCACCCTTTTTCCCCCCTGAGCTTTGAGGACTGACAGCCTTATCTCCAGCGTCTGGAAAACCTGGGTTTGCAAACATTATGTTCCTTTCCTTTTCTATTTTTTTTTATTTTTTTTTTTTTTTTTTAAGCTGGTACACTTGTTTCATTTAAAAAAAAGGGAGGAGGAAAGTGTTAAGTCATATCATGTCCAAGTGGAATGAAACTGCTAGATTCATCACAGGTTTCTGGCATTTAACAGAATAAATACTTCTCTTATTAACTATTTACACACCCTAAAGCAAAACAACAAACCAATCTACAAACCTTTTCTGGTTTATAATAGAAGTCACATTGTCAGAAATTGGTTCACCAGACACGATTTAAAAAGTTCAGACCATCATTGCAAAAATACTTGGAGTTTGAAGAAGCAAGAGTTTTTTCAGATGGACAATAATTTGAGTTCATATGTCCAGAGGCACTTCACAGAATCACAGCATTGCCTAAATTGGAAAAGATCTTTAAGATCATTGAGTCCAATCATTAACCTCACACTGACAAGTCCCCAAATAAACCAACTCCCTAAGCACTATGTCTACATGACTCAAATATCTCCAGGGATGGGGACACCACCACTGCCCTGGGCAACCCGTTTCAGTTCCTGAGAACCTTTTCAGTAACAAAATTCTTCCTAATATTCAATCTAAACTTCCGTTGGTGCAACTTGAGACCATTTCCTCTCATCCTATCACTTGTTACTTGGTTGAATAGACCAACTGACTTCGCAAAGAGTTTTTATATCGCTGAGCTACTTCCTACGTTCCACAAAACACCACCCATCAACCATCACGCATAGCTTTGCCATCCTCTGACCTGTTTTCCATTTTTGGGACAACTCCTTTTCATCCCTATTTCCTCAACAGCAGCACTGATAAAATGTCACCAAACTCCAAAACTTCCTCATCACCTTATCAAACTCCTAGAGAACAAAGAGCATCCTGTGGGTCCTCGCACCAAACTCTGGCAAGGGAAGATTATTAGATGAGGAGAGACATCAGACCTCTGATCTGCTCCAGGCCGCTGTGCCTCCAGGCTGCTGCTCCTACAGCCTCCCAGTTGCCCTGGAAGGGCATCCTTAGCTCCAAGCATCTTTTCAACAAACATCTCATGGGGCCAGTATCCTTATGTCAGGGAGAATGCTGCAAGCAGCAATTGCTAGCCCTTCAATCATCAATGCCATCCAGAACATCTTCTGCTTGTAAAATTAAAAGCTGTCAAACAAAATGGGGTAAATTGTTTATTTGTGTCCACATAAATATAAACTATGAAGTGGGTGTATGTTTTCTTCAGTGGCAAGAGTCCTTGCTCTTTACAAAATGATTACTACAATCTCTAGGGCTGTTAATTTTGTTTCATAATTGTAATTGAGAATTAATATTCACTAATCTCATTCTTTCTGATTGCTCAGGGCAGAAGGGTAGTCTTTCACTTTTCATAAAGTAGAAATAATGGAAAAGTTAAAAATTAAATAAAATATCTGAGTTGCATTACTGGCAAAGAAAAAGTGGAACTGAAATATATTCATTTTGATTCACCACTGGATCCAAATAAATTTATGTGAGCACAAAGCACAAAAGCGACAGAAAAGCCTGAAAGCCAGTAATTCACATTTTGTGGTCAAACA
Source organism: Antrostomus carolinensis (assembly GCF_000700745.2). NCBI lineage: Eukaryota > Metazoa > Chordata > Aves > Caprimulgiformes > Caprimulgidae > Antrostomus > Antrostomus carolinensis. Next base: position 9,380 of record NW_010333545.1, on the reverse strand, counting down.
GCAGAAAAAATAAATGTAAACATTAGTTATCAGTTAAATAAGGACAGCTGCTTGCTACTGTGTAAAAAAGTCTCAAAGAGCTTTACAAAATCAACATGGTAGTACTATAGCTGATTTAAACCTGTAAAAAATTATTTCACAATCATTGCATAATAAATTTTACTAAATTGCTTTACATCTTCGTGAGAAAATCTTGAGACACCAAAATACCACTCTGTGTGAACTTCCAAGAGCTCCCTTTTTGTGTATCAGCTTGTGAGGGAGCTTCTAAATTGCTTACGTAAATAAGCTGCCTAAAATGCATCCAATTCATGTGACTTTACAAAAAGAAAGAAAACATGAAGTGGTGAGAGAAAGAATCAACATTGCTGGTACAAGCATTAAAAAAATAAAGGCTATTCTTTCCCGCCTTCCTTAATCTCATTTCAAGTTTAACATACAGAAAGGCTCAGAGCCAGAATGCTTATCCAAACTACATAAATCTCTAGACAAACTCTCCAGACTATATGGCCTTGTCCCCACAAAACCTTCCAATTCTTCCTAATGCTGTTTTTCAGCAGGAAAGGCTAGTAGAGAGCTATCTTTTCCCATCAAATCTTCGATCAATCTTTTCCTACCACATCTTCCCTTAGAAGAACTACTCTCCTTCCGTGCAGTGTGTTTATTAAATGAAATGGGAATGGAAACAACCTCCAAACCTGCAATGAACCTACAGCAACAAGGCACCCCACACCACTGCTGCGGCTGCCTCTGAGAAAGACCCAATTAATTCCCTTATTCCCTTCCTAAATTCCTGAGCAGGGTCAGAGGGAGGGAACAGCATTTACCACCATGTGACCTAGTTCAGGCAGCTGGTCCAGCTTGCAATGTAAACATGGTAACACCTTGGGAAGGTCACTCAGAGGAATGGTAGCATTAGCAAAGCAATTAATTTTGGGTTGACCACGTGCATACTGCCTCTTCGCTTTACTTTCCTCCTTTCCTTCCCCCACCTTCTGCAAGGAAGTACAAGGAGGAGATTTCACTCATTCTCTGAACAGAAATTTTCAGAAGGTAAGAGATGGGATTTTCTTGAACATTGAGAATGTCTTCTTTTTTTGGGATGATTTCCAGCATATTTTATTTATCTGTTGCCAAAAGAAACACTTTATAGTTTTCTCATTAGTCAAAGGGATTTAAGAACATGCTTGAAGGAAATGATCCAACTAACAAAACAAGCAAAAGCTTTCCATGCACTCCACATGCTCCATGAAAAGTGGCTGCTTCATGGAAACAGCACCTGTAGAGCTAACTGTTCAACTTGAAGTGTGTTTACCATCTCCTTAAAAATCCTTATTCATAAATGCATGTGGAAAAGCTGCAGATCCTCTACATCTTTCTATCTGCTGACCACTAAAAAGTGAAATTCAAGGAAAAGGGAAAAAAAAAAATCACATTTAAATTCATGAGATTCAACAGTCACCTTTCACTGCTTTGAGGGTCAAATTACATGACATTTCATGAAGCTGGAAAGTAAAATGTAAAACAGAGACATAGTGAGGTACTGGAGTCCCAAGTGGATTTCCAAGGTCACACCAACCTTGCCGGCACTCAGAGCCCTTGACAACTACAAAGCAGAAATCAGATATTGCCGCATTTATTCCGCTGTCTTCCTTCATCACCTTTTTTCTTAAATCTAAGATGCCAGCTTTAACAAGCTTTCTGTATACAGCATATACCATACACAGCCCTAATCTAATTTACATTAAGTATATAGAGTTTATAGAACAAAGAACTGAAAGGCTAGCCATATTTTATACTCTGGGTGACAGGCTGGCATGGTGCTTTTCTCTTGAACCTTTTCTAACGCGTGTTTCCTTGCACAACCAGTCACAAATACTCTAGACAGTTAAGACCAATGTAAAGAATTGTGCCTTATTATATATATATAAAATCCTATATAATGATACAGGATATTTTCCTTTCAGTTTTCCAAATCCACTTACATTAGCTCATACAATTATGATTAAGCCTATAAATTTCAGAGAGACAGAAGATTAGGAACTCTCCAAACGCAGATTAAATGCATTGTTGCATTGTAATTTACTTCTCCCAAGTAATTTCTACAACCCAGCAATGTTGTTGTTTTTTTGTTTTGTTTTCCCCCTGAATCTTGCAATAACACATATTTGGTTTTGGGTATGGTTTTACATACAATTTTTTAAATAAATATACACGATATATTGCCAACCGTATCCTGGGCTGCATCAAGAGAAGCGTGGCCAGCAGGACAAGGGAGGTGATTCTCCCCCTCTACTGCGCTCTCATAAGGCCCCACCTGGAGTACTGTGTCCAGTTCTGGAGCCCCCATCACAAAAGAGACCTGGAGCAGCTAGAACAAGTCCAGAGGAGGCCACATGGATGATCCGAGGGCTGGAGCACCTCTCCTATGAGGACAGGCTGAGAGAGTTGGGGCTGTTCAGCCTGGAGAAAGAGAAGGCTCCAGGGAGATCTTATAGCGGCCTCCCAGTACCTGAAGGGGGCCTACGGGAAAGTTGAGGAGGGACTTTTCATAAGGGCAGGTAGTGATAGCACAAGGGGATATGGCTCTAAGCTGAAAGAAGGTAGGTTTAGATTAGATATTAAGAAGAAATTCTTTCCTGTGAGGGTGGTGAGACACTGGAACAGGTTGCCCAAGGAAGTTGTGGATGCCCCCTCCCTGGAAGTGTTTAAGGCCAGGTTGGATGAGGCTTTGAGCAACCTGGTCTAGTGGAAGGTGTCCCTGCTGATGGCAGGGGGGTTGGAATGCGATGATCTTTTAGGTCCCTTCCAACCCAAACCATTCTATGATTCTATGATATATACAGATGTGTATCTGCAGATAAACATATCTAACTATATGTATCTGCATTTACACATCCCTCTATCAAAATTCAAGTCTTACAGTATCATAAAAAAGCCATGACACTTCATGATAAATGCTTTAATGTGTGTATAAATGATTTTTAAAAAGGATTGCTGCTTACTTGTACAAGATCTTTTAAAACATGCTTTGAAAGCCCAGACCTCCACAGTGGTTTCAGAATTATATTTTTATGACAAAACACTTGTTACAAATAACAGATTATGTTGCCTTCTTTAAGGTCCAAGATAATCATGTATGTGTAGAGAAAAGTTTATTTTTCACACTACTTTCATCACTAATTCCTTCTAGTTTAATTTCAGTGGCTGCAGAGGGAGATCTCAAAGCTCAAGAAAACTTGATTTCTAAACCTAGTCTTCCCCCATCAATCTAGAAATATTTTCCTCTTTTTTAATTCCCACTTCAATATATCTAAGTTAAATTTTAAATCGTTGTTTATGACAACTTAATAGTATTTAGTGAAAGAACAGTTTTTGCTGCTTTAATTGTCAGAGTTTCAATGCAAGGCATCTTTATAGCCTAAATTTTGAAGAGCCCAAAGTCAATTAAAATCACAACTAATGTTGTTACTCTCAGAGGAATTGAAGTTTCTGAAGCCAAATGAAGGAATATGAAAACATGTGAGCAATACCTGTGATTTCTTACTTTAAGAAATGCACTTCTGTAAGCAGGAAGAACACAGTTTGCAATGATCTCATAAGAAGCAGAAGGAATTATATGGAAAATAAGAGCAGGAAAATCAAAGAACAAAAGAAATACTGGAAATCTGAGTATTTCCACTGGTCATAGGTAAATGCATACAGAGAGAGGACAAACTCCATAGAAGATTATATCAATTTAGGAGCATGTTTGATTCTACTGGCTAAAGTAAACATTTGATTAATGGATTAATCATCATGGAAACAACAGCGAGCAGAAAACTGAAGTAATGCACATTGTCTCCCTGTTCCTGATTTCTTCTTAGCAACTTAAAACAGCTATATAAAAAGCCATAAAGGCAATGTCAAAAGTGTGAACAATACGAGTTTACTGCTTCCTAATAAGTTAAAGTACCTTTTTGTTAAGTTTTATTTTCAAGAGAGAGAATTATAGTAGCAGAACTATACAGACAGCCTAATTTACCTAAATTATGACAGTCTCCGTTAGTATAGCTCCTGCTGAAGAGGGACAGGCCTTTCCTTTGGACAGTTTCCAGGAGTTATTAGCTTATGGCCACTTCTCTTCCTCGACCTTCACACATATCACGGAAGCAGGTTCCTCCACTGAATATCAAAGCCACAGTTCTAAATTACCTTCTTCCTTGCATAAGACAGAAGCTTCATTGATTAAGGACACAAATTACCTACAACACCAGAAGAGGCAATCATTACAAGAAAACTCACCAAAGTACATGCATATAAATTTCTCTGGCAGCACTGACAAAAAGAGCACTGTCACACCTTCACTGGCCTGGTAAGGATGCTCTGGTGTTTTGAGGTAAAGACTATAATGAAATATCCCAATATACATTAATTTCAGAAAATGGCTTCACAAAGACCAGCTCTAATATACTTGTTGGTTTTACTAATGAAAGGGATAACTGAGTTAATTAAGGCTAATTTTCACTTAAGTACTCCATGTACTCGAGGCTGTTGTTAATCTCCCAACATGAGCTATCAAGTGATGGTTGCTTGTTGCAGCCTACATGACTTACTAGTGCTCAATGCTGGAAGGGTGGACTGAGCACTAGTAAGGATGCAGGATTACATGTATGCGACCTGCTCAATGGAAGGAGGAGGCCTGGTGTGACATGAATACAGCACTATGAAAACAATATTCATTTCGTCCCTTCCAACCCAAACCATTCTATGATTCTATGATTTCAAGGCAATTTAGTTTGGGGCCTTTGTTTTTTAGTACAAGACAACAAAAAATTCTGAAGTGCACAGTCTGTTGCCAGTCTGTAAGTCACCTTTTGTTTATGGAAAAAATAAAAAAAAAAGATTAGCACTGGAGTAAGAGCTTCCATTTGAGACCTAAAATACAGTCATTCTAACACAGAGAATGCCAGTCATCCACGTAACCTTAGAGAAACAGTTCCCAGCTCTCCAGCCAGTACAGTGCTAGTTACACCATGCTCTGAAAAAAAAAAACCAAACCCACAAAACCACGCTGCAAAAAAGGCAAGAACTGACAGACCCTCCACCATATCGGCAATTCCCATGAGACAAAAAACCCTCTGTTTCTTAGGAGGCAAACTGAGTGCAGGTGGAACCTGTCTGAAGTGACGGGATGGGTTAAGCATGGTTATCAGGATAGCAAGAAGGGAATTACATCCCAGCCAACATCTGTAATGCTTTAGATTGCTTCACTCTCCTTACATTTTTCATCTCAAACACCTGAGTAAAACTGGAGTCAAAGAAAGAGTG
>NW_010333545.1:0-4056 GCF_000700745.2 Antrostomus carolinensis | reverse complement strand
TTCCTTTATCTTCAGTCATGAGATTCCATTTAAACACCATTGCTCCTGAATAAATTACACAGAAAATAGTTAAATGGCAAACAAAATGAATCCTCACTGTAAGCTGTGTCTCATAACACATGCTAATAACTTTTGGACTGTTACCTTGTAGTCCGATACAGGAAAGCAATCCTGTAACAACCTTAGTCCTGCTTCATATACAAGTACTCAGAAAAAGGTACATGAATTCCTGTGGATATCCACCCCACCCTCTCTAATACAAATATTATGCCTATTATGCATTGTGCCATCATTTTGAAAGCATTTACAGGTTCTTTGGCATGCTCTAGAGGAATTCCATGCTTAATTCCCAGCACTTGTCTCTTTAGGTATCAGCCAGCTTTAGGTACCCTAAGTGATTATCTGGCTAGTCTCCTAAAGTAAATGAATAAAAACTGGGCTTTGCTCTGCAGGGTTCTCTTGAGAAGCCTGTCTCTACCAATTACCCGGTGGCCCTACGGAAATTAGCTTCTTAATTTAGCTAAGTTAGGTGTGTTACGTTGAATAGTGTGAATACTACATCTCTCCTCCTTTTTCCAAAAAAGGTAAGAAAAACATTAACTTAGGTATTCTCCCATCTTCCCTTTCTCTAGCTGGTTGCTTACAGAACCACTGGCATATGAGAAATAATTCCAGAAACACAGTGATAAGTGCATACACCCATAGTATGAGCACTTTCCTACAGCAGCACACTAGTAGCATAGCCAAACAGCCACAGTTTGTTGCTGCCCTGTGCTAAAAAAGCCACGCTGGTTCAGACTGTTGCAGCAAAATGAAGAGGCAAGGCTAAAAGGGTGGTAGTTATTTCTGTTATTACTGTTAAAGTGTTCAAGCAGTAGTAACCACCTGCTGCTCCCCTCCATCTCTTTTGGAGCAGCAGCAAATAGAGCCCTCCCACTCACTTCCAGCTCTCTCCAACTCGGTCCTCCCCAGCAGAAAGGGCCCTGGTGCTTCTGCCCTCAAGCAGCATAATCCAGTTCCAATCACAACGGGAAGAAGCCTCATGTCTTCTCCATTCATGTTCAAGAGAACAACTTGAATATATAATTTTGCCCATAAACTTAAAAAAAAAAAAAAAAAAAAAAGGCAAAAAGAATAGCACAAGATTTTAGTGGGGGTCATACTGAAACAGCTGGGGTCAAAACTACCTTGTGTAAGATCAACCCACAGGCCAGTAACAGCAAGAAAACAAAGTTGTTTCAGTCCATTCACTGGAGCAAGAATTTCACTCACACTCTAAAAATGCCAATGCCATCACTGGAAGATGACAGCCCTCTCCTGCTCAGGAAGCTGCTTACCCTTGTGCTGCTGCACCTGTTTACACATGCCCATGAAAAACTGGATCAAGAACTGAAAGAAGACCAAATGACCCATCAAAAATAAGTAAGCAGTGAATTCAACCAAGACCAGCTCCACACTGCAGACCAATGGAGAGGATGGTGTGGAATATGGGAACAAACAGCAACAGAGCAGGAGGACTGGGAGAGATTTTGTTCCGTGCTGTTTTGGAACAGGAAGGTAATGCTTCCCCTAAATACTTCTAGCTAGAGGCAGCAGAAACTTTCACTGACAGACATACAAAGTTTATTACAGTAGGAATATTGTTTTGCAAAAGTAAAGCTGTCTTTATAATTTTGATTTGTTAGATCTTTTCTGCTGGTAGTAATAGCGGTGTAAAGATGTGAATCATCAGGGAGAAGAAAGTAGAAATTGAAATTTTATTTCTTTGACTGAAAGCTCTCTGAATTTCATCTGACTGGAAAAATAAGATGCAAAAATAAATCATTTCCAAAAATATAACATGCAATGTTCTTCATTACCAGCAAGAAGAACATAGATTTAAAATTCTTTCAAGTTATTAGAGCATATAAAAAAAGCCCTCAAACGCAATGTGTTTTTTGTTGAGAACACAAAAGTTGGAGGAACAGTAGAAATGCCAAAAAAATTACGCTATATTTAGAGAAACCAAGTCCTATGTACTCTATATGAAGTATATAGTAAGACATCTACTGGCATTTTATGATTTATAGTAATGTGTTTGTGGTTCTCACAGGATAATCCAGTAATTAGGATTTTTTAATATTAAGATTTTAACTTATGAATAAACACAAAAGAACATTACTGAAAAATGAGAACTCCAGCTAATGTAGCCCTGCGTTACCCCGATTATTTTTAATGAACTTTTCCAAAGATTTCATTTACATAAAAAAAACCTCTTGTGTTTCAAGGGAATGATCATGGTGCCTTTGAAATGAAAAATGGTCAGTAAGTGTCAATACAATCAAGATAGATCTTTTGGTACTGTAAGAAAAACAAAGTTCATTTTTTCAATATTAACATAATTTTCAGGATGACTGTGTTTTTGTTTGCTAAAACATTAAAACATGATGGGCAAATAACTATGAAAGTTACTCCTATGCTTTTTAAAAATTATTATTATTATTATTATTATTATTTAAGAGTCTTGACCCGATTTGTGTGTTTCACACACATGTAGGGAGTTAATGCCTATTCTTGTCAGTAGGATAAACAAAAGCGCAATCAAGCCCATCAGGTCTTAACCTAGTTCAAAATAAAACTTTGCAAATTTCTGGTAAGAACCATCTTGGTTTACAACATCTAAGGACAGAACTGTGCCACTGCTTCATGATGCACATACATCATGCCTGTATGCAGCAGCTGTTCCAAGGGATGCTTGCAGTCAAGAGGAACAGTATTTCTCGTGTCATCACCTGATAGGGAGCAGTTCCTGTAACTCCACAGCAATTTATGTTTTAACTACAACCTTAGGTCTGGAGTGATATTATTAGCTGAGAGTCTCTTCCAAGCTTCTCAGTCTTTTGACTGCAGAGGTAAACTTAAAAATATTATATCTCTTATGTGCAGAAATCAGTCTGAAAATAAAAGGAATCCATTATATTTTATTTCTAATAACTCTATGTTATTTAAGCTTGTCTTACAACTTCAGAGCATTGGTGTTCACCATGCTCTCCCTCAGTTCTGCAGGCAAAAAAACGCTGCTGAGAATGCACCCTGAATCAATGTATTCCTGAACATCTGGGCAATGCCCTGATATATAGATAAGAAAGCTAAAAATTAATTTTATTTATAGAATTCAAACTGTAAACTGAATTATTCCAGTAAATGCAAAATAACATGGCATGGGAGTGAATGAAAAAACAGCAACCTAGCTATAAAGCCTTTTCCCAGGAACTTCCTTTCACCCTAATCCACACATATGTTTAATTCAAAGCCCAACATCTTCATTGTCATGCCCCTCCATAGACGTGGGGAAAAAAAGCAGTCATGGGCACCCTGCCAGAGCCAATGCACTGATTACAGTGCTGAAGCTGTGCTCAGGTACGGATCATTCCCCCCAGATCCACTCCCTTGGTGCCTGGCTCTTCACTATGCCATGCACAAAGGACAGAGCAGCCATAGCACTCCTCTGATTCCCTGACACAAGTGCAGTATGGGGATAAACCCATAAATCAAGGACAGAACATGTGTTGCTGTAGTCACACTGACCACATACCAAGAAATTAGAGATTCTTGAGAGTAAACATTAGTTCTTCAGGTACCTTCAGCATAGGCAGCAGTGTACAGTTCAGTACCCTTATAGTATAAGAGGAATAAGATGCTTCGGTCTCTCAAGTTATTGAGAGACTGTTTTCTTGACTCATATATATCACTTTTTTATTTTCTTTGTACCTTGTCTTGTATGAAGCAAGCAGATGACGACATCTGCCATTAGTGAAATATTTTAGGATGGGGAAAAAAAACCCGCAGCCAAACAGCAGTCTGAATACTCTGGTTGTAACAAAGCAATATATTCAGATACGCATCTGCAAGAAGTATGTAAATGCTCCAGCTACAAGTTAGTTCACAAGTTTTAAAACTGCTTGAAGATAAGCCTGCTTAAGATCATGGCATCACTATGTTCAAATGAAATATAATAAAAAAAGTACAGGCCATGACTTCTTGAAATTCATAGAATCACAGAATGGTCTGGGTTGG
>NW_010333544.1:0-12447 GCF_000700745.2 Antrostomus carolinensis | reverse complement strand
TTCCATCACCTTCCCAGGAATGGAGGTGAGGATGGCCGGTCTATAGTTACCCGGGTCCTCCTTCTTGCCCTTTTGAAGACTGGAGTGACATTTGCCTTCCTCCAGTCCTCAGGCACCTCTCCCGTTTTCCACAACTTAACAACGATGGAGAGTGACCCAGCAATGACTTCAGCCAGCTCTCTCAGCACTCACAGGTGCACTCCATCTGGACCCATAGATTTATGGATGACCAGATTGCTTAATTTGTCCCTAACCCAGTCCTCATCAACCAAGGCAAAGTCCTCCTTTATCTTGACTTCTTCTGGGGCCTCAGGGGTACGGGGATCCTCAGGACAATCTCTAGCAGTGTAGACAGAGACAAAGAGGGCATTCAGTAACTCTGTCTTCTCTGTATCTTCTGTCACCAGGGCACCAACTCCATTTTGCAGCAGGTCTACATTGCCTCTAGTGTTAGTTTTATCTGCCATGTATTTGAAGAAGCCCTTTTTATTGTCCTTGTCTACTCTTGCAATGTTTAATTCCAAGGAGGCCTTAGCTTTCCTAGTTGCCTCCCTATATCCTCTGACAAGTCTTATATTCCTCCCAAGTGACTAGCCCCTCCTTCCATGCTCTGTAGACCTTCTTCCACTTTTCCATACAAAATAGCATTTTGTATGCAATTCAGGAGCTGGTAGGTTCATAAGAAGAATTTTCCTTTTGTTAACTGTTATAAATGATGTCCAAGAACTTGCTGTTATCCAAAAGGATTTGTTATTTACTGAAGACCAAATGAGAAGAGTAAAAGGATAAGACACCTTTTCTGAAGCATGCCTGTTGGTGTGCTAAAATTCTCAGGGGGTAAGAGCAATTTTAAAACTAGGTGACCAAAATTTAGTCTAGGCATTTAACCCAATATCTTTTATACCGGGTGCTCTGCCTGTTGGATCCTGTTTTCTTTCACTTCCTAGAAATGAAATATAGACTCAATCCAGAAATGTAACCATTAATGGTTTTGATTTTTAAAGGAATCTCACTGAAATTAAACAAGTCTGTAAATTCTTTGTCAAACAGAAACCTTACTTCTTTCCTCTTCTGTCTTTCTCAATGAAATAATGAGACAAACCTCTGTTCCTTCTATGAAATAACAAATGAAAATTCCTCTATGCCCTCGGAGATCATAGAATCAAATAGATAAATTATTTATTTCAAATACAAAGTGGCCAAGGGTTGTCTTGCTCTGTTACTGAGCTGAACAAGGCAAAGATGTGTACTCATGTTAATGGTAAAACCGAAAGTACTGTATCTTAAAAAAAGCACAGGGGGCTTATTCCTTAAGCAACATAGAGAATATATATAACTCTCTTCCCCCACCCCCAATTTGCATTCTGGAGTGTTTCTTTACTCTTTCTTCTGTTGCCCAAATTTACTGAGCTGCTGTACAGCATGGAACTCAAACTAAGAATTAGGAACTCAGAATTGTCACATTGAGAACAGAGTTGATTTGTCAGAAGTAGGGTTTTGCATTCTGCACAAAATAGCTAATGAGGTGAATTTTTTTTCCTAACGGTGTCTTACAGATTATTATCAGAAGCCAATAAAAGTAAATAAATAAATAAATAGATAAATAAACAAATAAACAAATAAATAAATGAAATCAAAGGCATACAAAAAGAAAAACAATCAGTTTTTATGAAATAAATTTTCCTGCAAATCAAAGGAAGAATTATCTTCCCCCATTATTAATCTTCCTTGAAACCATTTTAACATTCAAATATACTGTATTTTAAATCACTTCAGAGTAGAAACAAAACAAAACAAAACAAAACAAACAAACAAACAAACAAACAAAACTCCATGACACCCGAAATACCAAAACACACCCATATATTTATTTTGAAATTACTGGAAAGATGGATACATAGCATATGCACTAAATGAACTGTTTTGTCCTTAGTCCAGTTTGTGATTTCTAATGTTTAAAAACTGTTAAATGTATCCTTCTCAATGTTTAGCTACAGCCAAAACAGCTCAGTTTAGTTCTCTTGAAAAGGGATATTTTTATTCATTGAAGGTAAAGAATAAAAACCATTTAAATTGCCAGAGACAAAATGGGTACAGTTTATATTGGACAAAATCATAATATATCTAATAAATATTTAGAGTGTTTAAGTGTGTTGTTATTTTTTTTTTCAGCAAATATATTTTAATTCAAATATATGTGAAAAAGAATTTAGTTTTCATGCAGATGTCTCAGTTTAAATTCACTGAACCTCAAAGTATATATAATTTTGAAATTAAACTAATTTTCAGTGTTAAAAATATTTTTATTGACATTAAAGGTGTTTTTTTTTTCATGTTTAATGCACCTGCAGTATTTGCAAATCTTGTTTCACATTCTTATTACAATTGATGTATGTGATTTAAATTTTAGTATTTACAGTGGGAAGGATGCTGGTAAAAGCAAACAAAAAAAGGCGACTTCTTCTCCTTTGATGTGGTATAACTTTTACACTGTTTAGTATCAATGCAACATTAACGTAGTACTAATATTAAATAATGATTAGTCAATTTTCTTTTCCATTAGATTACTGTTAATTTTCAAGGCTATATATTTTATCCATTTTATAATGAATTAATATTGTTCCTGTGCATGAGCAGAAGAAAAAAACTGCCCGTGTTAACATTCTCAGCATATTCTCCTGCCAGATGCACTAGTGAAACTATTTTACTAGAAAAGCCATCTGACACTATAGCAATTTCTTTTTACTGAGAGGAAGTGTAACTGTAATCTGCTATGGTTTGTCCCTTCACATGAGATAGTGCTCATATCAAGATGTGTTGCTGTGATATAATGGAAGAAAAAGATGAAAAAGATTTTGAAATGAAGAGATTTTGTCCTTCTGTGAAAAAGCAATGTGAAAAACACACGGAAAATTGCAATCTGAGTCAATGTTTACCTTCCTCCTGGAAGAGATACTGGTGAAATCAGCCCTCATACTGACATGAGTACTGCAGACTCCCTGCACCCCATTCATGTTTGCCAACAGGCGTCAACAAATCCTGTTCTGCAGTTAGCAGAAGCCTACTGTTTTCTATGAGAAGGGTGAGGGGAGGTTTTTTCATTTTGGAAGGAATCTGGTGAATTTTACTCTCTCCTTTGCTGGAGGAGAAGCCTGGGGACAAGTTAGTAACAATGATTGTAATGATCCATTTCAAGCCCTGCAGTCATTGGGATTATTTTCTCCTACATTCCCCTTTTTTCTTCCTCTAGCTATAAGTACTCCTCTAGATATTAGACTTGAACACTAAAAAGAAGATTTTGGCCTACTATAAGCATGGACAGTTTACAAGAGTTTACAAAGTTCTCTCTTCAGAAGCTGTCATTTTTCAGGGTAAAATAAAAAAGTAGTTCCTTGAGGGTAACATTCACCCTTCACATGCAAATTTCAGGCAGAAAGCCAACTGGAATTGAGAGTCCTTTAATGAGATACTCAGCATGATTTCAGAAGCGCCACGGTCAGGGGCAGGCAGGCTGTCATTTTAGGAGACATTTTGGATTTGTTTTTTTCACTCCTAGAGATTGATATGACGGAGATAAAAAACTGGACCATTAAAAAACCCACTTTTGGAAACCTTGCACACAAGGAATCAGACATTTACCACTGCTGTATTAGAATCAATCTCTTTGATACCGGCTCACACCTTTAAAATCTCTTATTTGCTTGCAGAATTATCCGGAGATTTAACCGTAGTGACATACCATAATAATAGCTGTTAGGGAATTCCTTGTGGGTCAGCTTGAGACTTCAGGTACAGCCTAGGACAAAAGCTGAATGAACTCTTGGGTAACCCAGGGAGGTGTTTCTTCCTCACGATAAATAGTTTTCCTGCCACCCCTTCCTTTCTCAGTGGGTGTCTGGGATACAGCTTGTATATATGGCATACTCTGCTGCTGCTGCCATCCCACTTCACTCTGAGCAGTTGGGGTCAGCAGAGGAATGGTTCTGCCTGCTTCTTTGCAGCGCTCTACTCTAGGCAAAAATAAAAGGGCTGCAGCAGAGACAGTCCTCTTCCTACATTTCTGGACCACCCAGGTAGCATGAGCAAAGGTGTCAGCAGGGCACTGATTTCCTTTCCACTCCTAGAAGCATGTGTAGGTCAGCCTGCGCTGCAGCTCATGGGTAGTAGTTTCAAGGAAAGAAAGAAAGGAAAAGGCAGGGAAAACCACCAATGCTTTTGCTAATCCTAAATTACTGTATATAGGCTGGGTGGAGAATGGATCGAGAGCAGCCCTGAGGAGAAGGACTTGGGGATGGTGGTGAACATTAAGCTCAACATGAGCCGTCAATGTGTGCTCGAAGCCCAGAAGGCCAACTGTATCCTGGGCTGCATCAAGAGAAGTGTAGTCAGCAGGTTGAGGGAGGTGATTCTGCCCCTCTACTCAGCTCTGGTGAGACCCCACCTGCAGTACTGCGTCCAGCTTTGGAGTCTTCAGCAAAGGAAAGACATCAACCTGTTGGATCAAGTCTAGAGGAGGGCCACAAGGATGATCAGAGGGCTGGAACATCTCTCCTATGGGGACAGGCTGAGAGAGTTGGGGTTGTTCAGCCTAGAGAAGAGGAGGCTTCAGGGAAATCTTATAGCAGCCTTCCAGTACCTGAAGGGGCTGCAAGAAGGCAGGGGAGGGACTTTTTATGAGGCCATGTGGTGACAGAACAAGGGGTAATGGCTTTAAACTGGAAGAGGGTAGATTTAGATCAGATATTAGAAAGAATTTATTTCCTGTGAGAGTGGTCAGACACTGGAACATCTTGTCCAAAGAAGGTGCATGCTCCCCCCCTGGAAGTGTTCAAAGCCAGGCTGGCTGAGGTTTTGAGCAACTTGGTCTAGTGGAAGGCGGCCCTGCTCAATGTAGGAAGGTTGGAACTGGATGGTCTTTTAAGGTCCCTTCCAACCCAGAGCATTTTATGATTCTCTGATTCTATATATCACATCTAGGATTGATGACTCTACAAGGAAATACTATGAAATAAATGACATATTTACAGTCCTATATGAATAGGATCCACCTAATAAATACAGTCTGGGCTGTAAGTCTCCTTCAGGCATGTGCCGTAACAACTGTTAGCCCCTGTAAGCCCTTCTGCCTTAAACAGCAGTAAAAATGATGCAATATAATGACTTGCTACAGAAGTTTAGAATCCTCACTTTTTGTGAGGATTTTTTTTTCGTGAGAAGTTTACAATCCTCACTGATTGTAATTTCTGTCACTTTATTACTTTTATTTTAGGGAACCATGAGAGCTTAGTGTTAAGAAGCACATTAACATATTTTACCAAAGGGAAGTACAATGTAAGGATTTCTTAAAAAGGATAACTGTTCATCTGTACTTGTATTTGTGCAGGGTTTTTTTTCTGAAGAGTTACTACTTCGTAGTATTATGGATTGCTGTCTCTATGGGAAATACTCTGTAAACTGACAATATGTTTGTGGTTAGAAACATTACAGCTGCAAGGAAATGCCTTCTTAAGCAAAGAGGTTGTGGCCAATATTAGGGCCATGAGATATGTGAAATGAGCAAGTACAGACATTGTTTTCTTGGGACACCAAGCAACAGGTTATATTTCTGGGAAATAATATCATCAATGCAGGATTCATAAAAAAGTAGAGCAAAGATCTACAGCATGGAGTCTGTGATAAATTCAATTCCGTTCAACCTAGATACACAGCAGGAGTCTGCTTTGTTATAGAAAATTTACATAACACCCAGAAAGACCACGGCAGTTTTTTGAACTCTGAGTTACATTTACATGCCTTCATTGAATAAAATCAGTTATCCTTCCCCATCATGTCAATTACACAAAAAGACCTCTTTCTATATGTGTCTTACCCACTATGAGAAAAAAGTATCAAGAACTGTATAGCAGTTTTTCAGTATCTTTTTTTCACAAAGGCTACCTATATTTTGAGTACTCTCAGCTGGTCAGGTTACAGATTACCACCCCAAAAAAATTGTGTCCATACAAAATTCAGCCTTTTTCTTCTTCCTTATCAGACTCTTCTGCTCCCAAAATTTAAAAAAAAAAAAAAAAACAGTATGCAGATAGGCAGATGAAAAAGGAATTAAATACTTATTTTTTAGAGTTTTTCACTGAAGAAAAATACTTATTTTTTAGAGGTTTTCACCACCTGGCAAAGGAAAATAAATACAATATCCTGAATTGCTGAAACACAGGATTGTGAAGTTATTGCACTTTCATGACAGGTCCCTTACGTTATAATGAAAATTATTGGTCTGTACTGAAATTATGTAAATAGATAGAAAAGCTGGGAAATTCTTTATATAATAATATATCTACACTGAATACAAAGATCACTTAGACGTGGCAATTAATTTTAATGCTTTCTAACAATCTGCAATTAAAGTATAACTTCTGTAAGATCTATGACACTTATATTGTTTTGTTAATATTTTGGACTGCATTGATTCTGTATTCTTATTGATAGGCTTAGAACTCTGAATTATTAATTTTATTTTTAATTAGTTCTGTCCCAGAAGTAGTAAAGGCATTTATAACTTGGGGGACTGTATAATCTTGCAGAGATATTTCTGTGTAGCATAGGGCTAAAATGGTTTTGCTTCATAGTAACTTTTCAAAAATGTACATTTAAAATTACTTAACTCATTTATGTAAAAAAGCCACAATATGAATCCACATTGGAATTTCTGCAAATAACCTCAGTAGTATTTATTTGTGTTAGTACTTCAGCATGAAAAAAAAAATAAAGAGTTAAAATTCTGTAAACTGACAAATATAAAGCAGAATACGAATAATGGAGGAAATTCTGTAAATAATTCAACTGAGATTATGTTGGGCACTGCATGAACATATGACCATAGTAAGCCTGCAGTGTCCAGCCTCTGTTTCCTGGCACGCACGCTTTGCTGTCCCCCCGACTGTCAGCAGGAGCTGGAGCATGCCCCATCCCTCCACGCACTTAGGGGATGCTGGGTTGTGTGGACAGGAACAGCGTGGAAGAAAGAGCTGGTGGCAGGGGTTGTGGGATGCGTGAAGGGATGTATTTACCCATTGCCCAACTGTCTTCAGGGTAAGTACCTGGGCACCAGTGCTGAGATCGCAGTGCTTACCTGCCTGGAAGTGCACCATGATTTTTCAGAAAGCTATGCACATTTTTAATTAATTTTAGCATCAAAGTCTGAGGGTAATCACACAGGACAACTCAACTTTTAAAACTGAATAAGCACCTTTTTTTTTCCCTTTCAGCCTTAGGCCCTGCATAGATAAAACAAACCACTGGAGAGGGATAATGCAAGTGAGAGCTCAGGCACAGAAGAGATATCTGTGCCAAGGGAGCGAAATAGTAAAGCCAGCAACAAACTCTCCACTACATGAACCCAGTCATGTGTCTTAAATGCAGGACTGCTTTCCCTCTTTTCAGTCCAACTAGCTGAGGCTAGATGTGGTATTTTCTGTTCCTCAGATGAGAGGAGCTTGTGAAATCCAGAAGAAACTATACAGAAATTTGTTGTTGTGTTTGCCCAGCCTTAACCAGTATTGGGATCAATCCTGATTTCTTTCTCATTGACTCAGAGATTATTTCCTACATGAGCAAAACTAACTAGTAAGTGTCTTTGCTGTAAAATATCTTACAGTCACAGGCACTTAGTTGGAACAAATGTGTACGCAACTAGTATCAAAGGAAAAAAAACCTCACTCAACTATGCATGCAGTAAATAGAATCATAGAATAATTGAGGACCTAAAAGACTCTTAAAATCAAGTCACACCATAAACCTAACACTGGGAAGTCCACCTCTAAACCATGTCCCTAAGTATCACGTGGCCACATCTTTTAAACACCTCCAGGGATGATGACTCCACCACTTCTCTGGGCAGCCTGTTATAATGCTTGACAACCCTTTTAGTGAATAATTTTTTTTCCCAATATCCAATCTAAACCTCCCCTGACACAACCTGAGGTCATTTCCTCTTGTCCTATTGCTTGCTACTTGGGAGAAGAGATCAACAACCACCTCACTACAACCTCATTTCAGGTAGTTGTAGAGAGTGATAAGGTCTCCCCTCAGCCTCCTTTTCTCCAGGATAAACAATCCCATTTCTTTCAGTTGCTCCTTATAAGACATGTGGCTTTAGTTCTGAGTTTTACAGGATTGGTCCTGAAGTATTACTGTACTTAAGGTTTTTAGACTACCACTACAGTGGTGTGTCACCACTGCTCCTGCATAGTTCTTGCTTGGTTTATACAACAGTCTGGAAACATTGATTAGACAAAATGCAACTATCTAAGGATATATTTTTATTATTCTGAGTGAAGACTTACAGTTTCTTTTGCTGCATGAATTATTTAATACAATTTCAAAGAAACTAAGGTCCTTGATTTTTGGCAGTTAATTTTAACTGAAGAAAATATCAACAGCATTCACCCAAACTGACACAAGGGGAAAAAAAAGAAAAAAAAAAAAAAAAAAGAAATTGGCTAATATTACTTCCTGAAAGCAAAGAAGAAATGCCCTTATTCTCAAAGTTGTAGTCAGCGTCATATCAAGTGGCTGTACTAATAATACGAACCACAAACAAATTGATTTAGGAGAGAAACTACATTACAACTTGTAATTTCCTACCACTTTGGAGTCAATCTTTAAAATCTATGCCCAAAACAGCAGCCTTGTCAATGTTCTTCGATTTGCACATGACCTTTAATATTGCTGTGCTGGTCTCTCAGGGTCAAGATTTTAGAAAACAGGTGTTTAAAGTTTGATGTCTAAATCCATATTTATATCCTTGAAATGACAGCTTGATTTTACAAAAGCCTTGAGCATCAAGCAGTTCCCATCGATTTCATAATGGAGTCAGATGGGGCAAGATCAATACTCTTAGGTGCCTAAATACCTTCCAGCATCAGAGCTCTGGTGGCTTTGCTAATGCTGTATCATGGTGACTAGTTATTTTGACTTGTCATTACACAGTGTACTTGAGATTTCATTGTTATTGTACACCAGTGCGTAGCCTAATCCTGTGATTTCAGCTACAGCCAACAATATCACAGGACCAATCCCCATTTCCACCATAATGAATCTGAGGTAAATTAGTTAGACATCACAGAAATCAGATCACACAGGCCATGTTTTTGTAATGGTTGCAAAAACTCTTCAGCAGAAAACACCACTGACAACTGAACCACACACCTGTTGAAACAAAACCAGAAGTTCATCCATAAGCATACATACAATATATAAAAACAGGCACATATGCGTACATGCATATAGATAAATATATATTATTTATGCCAGTACATATCTTTTAAGATACAACATATGTGGAAAATAGATACAGAAGTCAAACACACTAGAAAGGAATCTGCTGTTGAAAGCACATAGTTCCCTGATGAAACAAAAATCAAGCGTAGTCTGAAGATTAGATCCTAAATGGTCTAGATGAAGCTTTAAAGGAGAAGGAGAGAAGTTAGGATTAGAGGAAGTGAACAGCCAAGACTTTGTATGAGACTGAGAGCCTACCCCATTACCTGCTGGGATTATCCCTTGCAGCTAGGGAGAAGCTTCACCATTAACATACTCACAAACATGTTATTTCACTGCTTGCCTAAGTGAGCAGCACATTCTTCTGTCAAGGAAATTATTTATTACACTTCTTTCATGTCCTTTTTCCTGTCTACTTAAACTGATGGTGTTCTTCAAATAGTTCAGGAAAAAATATGACAACCTATAGCTGTTGTTGCTATATGGGCTCAGCAACGCAGCAAAATCAGAGCAATGTTTTCTGCTCTGTGTTGAACTCTTTCCATTTAAAAGCCATATCCAACATCTTGTGCTGATTCTTTATTTTGATACTTAAAATATTTTTGTACTTGAATTGCCTACACAACTGCCACTAGAAAGTTTTAATGGACCTCTTTTTTCAAGTGTTAAAGATAAGTTAAAATAACTTGAAAAATCATTAAATCATAGAGTCAGGGAATAGTTTCAGTTGGAAGAGATATTTAAAGGTCATCTGTCCAACCACCCTGCCGTGGGCAGGAACACCTTTCATGATATCAAAATCCTGTCCAACCTGACTTTGAACACTTTCAGTGGTGAGGCATCCACAACTTCTCTGAGAAACCTGTTCCAGTGTCTCACTACCCTCACCATAAAAAGTTATTCCTTATATCCAGCCTAACCCTATCTTATTTCAGTTTAAAACCATTGTCCTCTGTCTTATCACTACAGGCCCCAGTAAAAAACCTCCCTCTGAGACTCTTTCTTTGTTACAAAACTTCTTCATCTTTGAAGTAATTTTGCTAAAAGCAAGGTAGGATTATTCTGAATACAGTGCATTAATTCTCAATAATAGAAATTATTTTTATATCTACGCAGAAGAAACTGCCACAAAGTTTTTTGCATTCAGTACTCTAATTAGCTTGCATATAAAGTTTCCTCCAAGTATCTGTTGCACACCACAGAAGAGACTTCAGAAAATCTTTTGTGAAATGAAAAAGTATGCAGAATCCCCATTTGAACATTGTGATGAAAATGTGAAATCATGAATTGGTTTGGATTTTAGGGTTTTTAGGAGCCTACAAAAATCTTAAGTTCCCTGGACGCCCAGTGTTTAAGAACACTTGAAATCTCATCCTTAAAATGGTCCTGTAGCAATTAGTCCTAATCCAAATAGGTTGTAATTCCTAAATAATTTTTTAATTAACTTTTTTCTTGGTTTGCACTTAAATTAGTGTGTATAAAATGCCTTCTTTAATATCAGCTAAAAAATGTAGTGTAACTATTACAATCACCAGTCGGTGTGGTGACCAGAAGCGGTGACAGTGACAATCAAGGAGAGCCCAGGGGCTCAGAGTGAGATCCTGCTTTTCAGGGGGTTCCAAAGATTGGTGGGCCCCATGCAGACACCTGAACCTAGGCAGAAACCCAGAAGCTCGTCCAGCTGATCAGGTGCAGCAGGGGGCCTGTTTGGAGCAACCTCAGGAGATTTAAATGTGGGGTGACCACAGTGACCAGAGGAGATTTCCGGGCAACAAGGACAAGAATTAGCAGGGCTCATTCATAGAACTTTAAACTAAATTTGAAGTGGGTTGGGGTTGTAGTATGGTTTCCACCAGACTACAAGTGGGGCAGTGTTCTGGTATTAATGAAGGACAGAAGGTCTCTCCCCCTGCCTAGGGTGGAATCAGTGTGCCCAGCTCACTACCTGAAATGCCTGTATACCAATGCATGCAACTTGGGGAACAAACAGGAGGAGTTAGAAATCTGTCTGTGGTCAAGTGGTTATGATCTGGTAGCAGAGTTATGGTGGGACAGCTTACATGACTGGAATGTGGTCATGGGTGACTATGTCCTTTTTAGGAAAGACAGGTCAACAAGGAGAGGTGGTGGAGTTGTTCTTTATGTCTGAGAGTAATTAGAATGTATTGAGTTCTGTCCAGGGGCAGACGATGAGTGAGTTGAGAGTTTGTGGGTACATGTCAAGGAGCAGGCTAGCATGGGTGATACTGTTGTGGGTGTCTATTACAGGCCACTTGATCAGGACGAGGAAGTTGATGAAGTCTTCTACAGACAGCTGGCAGCAGCCTCCCAATTAGAGGTCATGGTTCTCATGGGCCATTTTAACTACCCAGACATTTGCTGGAATGCCTACGCAGCCAGACACTCACAGTCCAGGAGGTTCCTCTAGTGCATTGATGATAACTTCTTGATGCAAATGGTGGATGAGCCAACTAGGAGAGGAGTGCTGCTGTATCTTATACTCACTAATGAGGAGGATCTGGTTGAAGTGGTGAAGGTTGAGAGCAGCCTTAGCTGCAGTGACCATGAGATGGTGGAGTTCAGGATCTTGTGTGGTAGGAAAAGAATACCAAGCAGGATCACAACCCTGGACTTCAGCAGGGTCAACTTCGGCCTTTTCAAGCAATTGTTAGGGGAAATCCCATGGGACATGGTGCTAGATGGTAAAGGGGCCAAAGATAGTTGGATAACATTCAAGGACCACTTCTTCCAAGATCAAGATCAGAGCATCCTGACATGTAGGAAATCAAGGAAGGGAGCCAGGAGACCTGCGTGGTTAAACAGGGAACTGCTGGGCAAACTCAAGTGGAAGAAGGTCTACAGATCATGGAAGGAGAGGCTGGTCACTTGGGAGGAATATAAGACTGTTGTCAGAGGATGTGGGGAGGCAACTAGGAAAACTAAGGCCTCCTTGGAATTAAACATTGCCAGAAGGGTCAAGGACAACAAAAAGGGCTTCTTCAAACACATCGCAGACAAAGCCGACACTAGAGGCAATGTAGGCCCGCGGCCAAGCACAACAAAAAGGGCTTCTTCAAACACATCGCAGACAAAGCCGACACTAGAGGCAATGTAGGCCCGCTGCAGAATGGGGTGAGTGCCCTGGTGACAGAGCATACAGAGAAGGCA
>NW_010333543.1:10522-31733 GCF_000700745.2 Antrostomus carolinensis | reverse complement strand
GGCAGCCCCGCCACAGTTCCCTCAGGGCTGCCCTTCCCTGCCTCGGGCTCTTCCCTCGGGTAGCACCAGCCTGTTGACAGCCACAGCCAAGCTTCCCCCCTGCTTCGACTTCCCCCTCCACAAAATGGAGCTGTGGATGCCTTTGGAGTGAGAAATGCTAAAGAGATGAGGGGAGTTACCTCTGTTTTTCACTTCTGCCTCTGCTGCTTGCATCCTCATTGACTTTCTTTCCCAGTATTTCTGCATATCCCTGTGCCGTTTCCTTCCTACTCAGTCTTTTTTGGATTTTATCTCCCTTTTGCTTGCTGTTCTCTAAGACTCGTGGTGCTTGCACAGCATACCCAGCCACTCAGCGGGATTTAAGCGCATGCTTTGGATCCCACACTACGCTCAAGTGAGCTTCACCGTGGCCAACACCAGACCATGGTAAACGCTGGACAACCACACAGAAAAAGAAATGTCACAAGCAAAGAGTCACGGTGTGAAACAAACCCCGTTGTTCAAATATTTGGGGAACGTATGCAAATACATTCAATGTCTGAGTCACGTTTCGTTAAACTTTTAGTCCTCCTGAGCCTACAGTTTTCTTGCAGGCATGGGAATGCTGTGTGCCTTGGGCAAGGACAGTTCAAATGGCAGTAAACAGAACAGGGAACGCATCACTTGAGAAAGGGTAATCAGGCCAAAAATTGTTATTTACTTGTGCTTGCAAGAGAAATGACTCAGCTTGCTGGGAAAGACTGGGTAATAAATATGTAATTATCAAATAAATAGACTCTGGGTACTTGTTAGGATACAAAATGAGCAGAAGCAGCTAATTCTTAAGAAACAGAAAAAAATGCAAAATAAAGACATCCACATAAGACATCAGCTGATGTCGATGTAGCACTGATTTTAGGTAATTAGTGTTTATTTTAAAAGAGCTTTGCTCTAGCTACGTGAAAGTTTTAAGATGTTGCAGCCACAGTTGAGCTGATCCCAGTCACACTTGGAAGGCAGCACATGATTTGGTAAGACGTGCAGCCCCTCACCAGACACCTCCTCCCAGCAGACTGCCGAATACTTTGCAGAAGGGTAAATCACCTCGCTCTTCTGACCACCCCTTCTCTTTCTGTACTCATTCCGCACCTATTTTTCTCATCTTTAGAGCAAATAGTGTGTAAGGGCTTAAGATAATCAGGGAAAAATCGCTTCTTAGCTTAACTCTCCCTGAAATTCTTTGGTGGTACAAGGCCAGGCTCTCTCGGGGATCGTTCTCCCTGTTCCCCTGGAGCCCGGCCAGGGCAGGCTGTGCTCAGCTCTGGCAGGACAAGGCACGTTGCACTCCCTGGGCATTGCTCCAGCTCCTTGGGTTGCTCTGGCTTGTCCCGAGCAGTTGTTTTTCCATCAGGACCAGGCCAAGAGGCTGGATGAGGATGGCTTGCACTCAGCTTTCCCTCTGCTCCTCAGCTATGGGGAATGGTAGAGCCTTTGGCTTCTAGTATTTAAGGGAAAATTGGTCACATGTCCCAGTTTTGTTAAAAGAAGCTGGTACATATAGAGAGTTAATTTTTCCATGTTTCCTAAGAAACTGCTCTGAGGCAAATAAAATTTCTGTTGAATTTTTTCAGCATCCAACAATGAGCTCTGAAAAGAAAGTGGGGTCACTTAATTTTATTGGCTAGGCTGAAGCTTGTAAAAAAATGGTCAATAAGAATAAAAATTGTTATTAAAAATGTTTCAGTTTAAACACTGTAGAGGGCAGTTAAGAATTGAGGGGAAAAAAAAGCTTTCGTGACTGACATCAGGTATAGGGAAACTGCACTACAAGGCCGAAGCAATCCAAGGTCCACATTTCTCTAGCACTACTTCTTCTTCCCTTCCCCTTCCCATTCCCCTTCCCTACATGATTCTCACTCCCATTCTCAGCGCACTCCTACACTCACACCTAGCAAACCTGTTCAGCTCCATGTTCTGGTTCTTGCTAGCAAAAGCTACAGGTCCCCACAGCGATTAAAGGTATGGACTGAGTATGACAGAAACCAGGGCAGCGAGGTGTTTCTGGCTGGTAATACTGGGTGCTGGGCATGGCATGCTGCTCTGCAGGTCGGAAAGGGTGAAACCTTGCACTTCCCAGGGTCATGGAGGACCAGCACTGCGTGGGTACCTACATCACCAACGCAGGGGTGATGTGCCTGGAAACACTGTGCAGGGTGGGGGAGTGCTGAGCATGGGATAGTGCTGTGTGATGAGCCCGTGAAGGGACCAGGTCACTGCTTTTGAAGGTGGTCTGAAGGTGGTGTGGTTGGAGAAGTGCTGAAGGGACTCAAGGAGCTCAGCAGCAGCCTGGGGAGGGGGGCCTGGGGTTGGGGTGCTGTGGTAATGTGTGGCAGGGATGTGCTGGGCAAGGGGGATGCTGTGGAATTGTTCCTTAGTATGAGGAAGTGTGGTGACCTTATGTCCAAGGCTGGGGAGACAATCATATGCGTTAGTATGAGAATCACCTAGAATATCTGGAAATCTGATTTCTTGCTCATTAAAGAGAAAGTTTCTTGCCATCTGCATCACTCTTTATGGTTAAACTTACCAGGGCCCTTTCTCTACCCCATCATT
Organism: Antrostomus carolinensis; assembly: GCF_000700745.2. Taxonomy (NCBI): domain Eukaryota; kingdom Metazoa; phylum Chordata; class Aves; order Caprimulgiformes; family Caprimulgidae; genus Antrostomus; species Antrostomus carolinensis. Next base: position 29,141 of record NW_010333543.1, on the reverse strand, counting down.
GCTGTCAGGCAAAGGCAATGGGCGCTCCGTGCAGAGCAATTAGGTTATCAGTTAAAAGGGGGCTGGCAAAGCACTTCAATTTGATTTTGCCACTAGATCCTGCCATCGTCCTGACTTACAGGGGATTTCAGACATTAACAAGAAAAGCCGATTACATACAAGGCAGGCTGACAGAGCAGCCGTTCTCACAGCTCTCACCTGCTGCTTTATCTCAGATACTGCTGCTCGTGAGCTTCCCTGGGGGATTGGTCTCAGTAAACGGACCCAAGCCTGTTAACTGGAATTTTTGTTGATCCTTCAGCTGCCTAATAATGAAGATTTTTTTTGCTTTATTTTTCTTTCTCTTTTTAAAACATGGTTAGAGCTTCACTTGAAGGGCTGAGTAGTTCATTATGTGTCCAACAGGACCAGCTCTGATCCACTCTTCTAGCCAACAGTTGCTCACCTTCCTGTGCATTGATCCTAACAGAGATTCTGCAAATAAAACAGAAACTTGGCTCCTCTCAAATCAGCGGTTGACTTCCACGGGCCAAGATGTTGCTTTACATCTGGGGCAATGCTCTAGTATGTTTGTGTTGTGTGCACAAACTATACTATAAAACTATACTATAAAACTATACTATATAATCTATTATAATAGTTATTTTCAGTTATTTCTGGTTATAACCAGAAAGTTATTCTACTGTGAGTTCTATATGTGGAGATTAGATTAGATTAGACTAGAGTTCGGATGGGTTATTACAGTTTCCAGTAACTTCCTGGTTATAACTGGAGCTTAGTCTCCAGGGAGCACACTGCACACACAAGCAGACAAGGGCCAGCAGTGCCTTTCGACCGTGGGCTCAGCAGACACAGTGCACTGCTGGGAACCTGCAGACAGAGTGTCAGCAATCTGCCTACAGCATTTCTGAGGAAATCTGCAGATTGTCTGTAAGGACCCGCATGGATGAGAAGTGGATGGATCTGGGAACATACTTAAGCTCCAATCTCTCCTAAAAATGCTCTCTGATGTGGACTTTCAAAGTCTAGATTCCTCATTGGACACACGTTCTCTCAATGTCCAATTAACAGATTGTAATTAAGACAGTCAACAACTATTTAGAAGATTCCATATTCAGTTAGACAAATGCATGCACTTACCAAAAACTTTGTTTTGCTGAGAATCCAAGTCCCAGGATCCTCCACAACAGATCTTCTAGCTCACAAGGACGAAGACAGAAGCACATCTGTTCGTCACAGGAAGGGCAGGGCTAAAGCCTGCTTATCTAAAGAGTCTGAAAGTTTGAGATAACCGTTTTGCCCCCTAAAATTGTCCTTGCTTAAAAGTTATGTAATGAATATGATCCTAGTAACATTATGCAATGAATACAAATAAAATCTAGTACATATAATAGCTGATCTAGCAAAAAAAAAACCAACCCCATACATTTCAATTGTGTTCCTACTGATGCAGTAAAAGGTTGAAGCTGAGAAAGTTGAATCTCAAAGAAAATAACTTTAAAACCCAGGGCCTTACACAATCCACAGGAGACTCAATTCTTCTTCATAAAGGGATTTGGGAAATTTGAGTTATGCAAGTTGAAGTATGGTAAGCTATAAGTAGGGTTAGCATATTGCTGAAGTCCTATGTCCAGAACACTTTCTAATAAAAGGACGTAGTGGAGGATATCTGGTTTGTCACACACGCATAAACAAGATCAGGTTGCTGTTTAACATGTCTCTAGAAGCACTATGACAATATTCAATTCAAAAAGCTCTCTTGGCTCTGAAGAAAAAGCTTGGTTTGTTGGATGATGCGGAGATTTTTCTTTGGGAGGCATCACACAACAGACTGTTCTGAAAGATAACAAATAGCTCAACAGATGCAGGAAAAAAAAATGCCCAGCCTCCTGAAGATATCAAGCTTCATGAATCCTTCAGCTCTTACCGTTTGTCCCAGTTTTAGAGCATCTTGAAAAACTTCGACTAGATTTCATTTCACCTAAGAAGGTTCTTTTCTCTCTTCTTTCTCTTTTCTCTTCTCTTCTCTTCTCTTCTCTTCTCTTCTCTTCTCTTCTCACATTTTAATTTGGGTTTTCAAATATCTCTTCTTCAGATCACAAGAGTAATAAAAGCACCTGCACAACATTTGTACTGCAGCTATCATGAGACTGCAGACAGTGGTAAAGCAAAAGAATCTAAATTTTGACAATGTAGGAAGCTAAAAAAATTGTGCCTGTAGTCATCTTATTAAGTAGGCTTTATTTGGTGGACTTCTGAGGGAACTTTAGAATAAGAACTGGATTCCTGTTGATGAAGCAAAACTTTAGGTCACATTGGAAGAACCTGCTGCTTTGCAGCACTTTGAAACACTATCTTTTTTTGAGAACAGTGTGTTGAATGGAAACTCTAAAGGCTCTGCTAGGATAGTTATGTAGTAGGAAACAATTTAATGGAATCACAGAACAGTTGAGGCTGGAAGAGGCCTCTGGAGATCACAAAGTCCAAATCTGTGCCCAAGTAAAGTCAGGTAGAACAGCTTTCCCATGACTGTGGTAAGTCAGGTTTTGAGTATCTCCAGAGCTGGAGACTCCACAACCTTCACTCCATTTAATGTCTCCCAGGGATTTTTATTTCACTCATGTTGTGCCCTCTAAGAATTTCAGCTGACCCTCCAGTTACAGTAAGTTAATAATTTTCAGCCAACTAAAATGCTGCTCAATACAGGAACGGTTATATTTTGGCTTTTAATGAAAAGTCAACTTCAAAGAGAATACATATGATCTAAAACGAGTATCCTAATCTACAGGAATGCAAAATAGCTTCTGGATCCATAAGAAACTACTCAATTATTCTGTTTTGTTATTATTATTGTCTCTTTTTGGTAGAATTTTCAAAGCAATTTAGTATTTTGTGGAGAAGTGGCCATGAGTTTGCATGACTTTGCTTTTAAGCTCGGAATAAGACTCATCTTGTGTGTCTAATCTGTCTCAAATGTGTCTTTGAGAATGCAAGTAGATATTGCTGCAAACAGATCATGGTTTGGTTAACAGTTATGTCACAAGTCTGAAAAGGTAGTTAGCTCAGAAGGATACACAAACATGAGAACTTCCTACAACATAAAGAGTATTTACATACCCCACTGAGCCTGTTTTTAGACTCCATACAAAGCCAAGGCACTTGGGAGTTAGAAACCAAAGAGCATTTTTTGTCTGTAATACAGATAATAAAAAAAAAATAAACCAGGATCCTGATTTCCCACAATTTGTGTGTGCAATAAATAACACACTACCCCACAATGACGTAGACGAGAATCTAGGACCTCATTTAATTTATTACACACTTGAGAATATAAGACAACACTAAAACTTACACACTACAAAGGTCTTTAGAAAAACATAAATCAATTTTTAACCTAATGTTGCAGAATTTCATTTCAAAGTAATATGCAAACAATTGTTGCTTGCTTTCCAAGGCACAATGGTATAAACATAAAACCAGGATGCGATATATTTAATACAAAAATATAAATACTGTTAATCTAAATGACAAACCAGCACATTTCCTCCCATGCAGAAACCTTAATTTAGGAAAGGTTAGCTTTATTTTCAGTCATGAAATGTAATACATTGACAATAAAAACTATTCTTCTAGTGACACCGATTCAGAATGTGTCCCTATGGTACCAGTATAATAAGTGTGAGTACTCAAAACATTATAAAATTGTTGCTGCATTACACAAGAGAAGTTTAGCTGTTTTTTTCCCTGATAAAACTGATCCTCACTGACCTGACTCTGCAAAGTCTGCATATTATCCAGAGTTTGAAATGCTCCTTGAAAAACTGAGTCCTTGCTGAAATTACATTAATAACTTTGACATTAGACTATTACTTTGTTAAATAAGCTTTCTCAATTATAAAATGTCAAATTCCTGAAAAACATTCCTCCTTTAAACCTTGTATCTGAAAAACACCCAGTGCAAAGTGAATTCAAACATTTTATTGCTAGCAAATACAAAGAACTGTTCAAACAGCAAAGAACACAGAATTGTGCCAATTTGACTTTTAAATGAGCTAATACTGAACTTACAAAGAAAAAAACAATCTATTTATTGCTCAGCCTTTCTTAGGCAAATGAAAACACGAAAGTAATCCAGACCATACAGGTTTCACATACAGTTCACTAAAAAGAATTCCAGCGTTGATTCATGATTCATAGAGCTGATTCTTTGGCTGACTGAATGTGATGTAGCAGCTGATTACAATAGACGGGCGTTTGATGCTTATGTACAACCCCTTCGATTTCTCTCACCAGCACCTCTGGATATAAAGTGCTTCCTTCTTTTAAAACTTCTGTAAAACAAAAAAGTATTGGTTTATAAATCATTAGCTGCTCTGTGTTTCTCTACCCAAGTTCCCTCAAAGTAGCTGAAACCTAATTGGAAGTTGTTCTTTTACAGGTTGTACAGTCAGCACAGACAACCCGATACCTCCCTCATTTGCTGAGGTCTGTATTTTGACATTTACGTGCTTGGATACAGAGCAATACAGGAATAAATTCCAGGGAATCCATCAAGCAGCTAGGATATGGTCACATCCTGCAACGGTTGGTGTCTGTGCTCCATATCCTGTTTACCATCTATAAAGTTTTCTGATAAATCAGATGCACTGATATTCCCCCTCTGGTGAACACCAGTTAATACATGACATTCTGCATACAGGTGAAAGGTCTGAGCTCACACTCACCCAAACCCAAAGGAGCACTTCCAGCCTTTAGGATTAGCCTCTAGTTGTGTTCACTACCTTCATATAACTCTTGAAAACATACTTTAAAAAGCTTTATTAAAGATATACATGACTGAAAGTCTTACCTAGGACTGCATTTTGGATATTTTCATCTGGGTCATCAAGATGTATCAACAGCTCTTGGTACAGAAACTCAATATGACTTTCCATTGCAGATTTCACATCACTGTCCTTTAAGCATTTAAACCAGTTAGTTAAGGTGTGAGCAGCTGCCAGCCGTACATCACATGAAGCATCATCCAGACGCTTTAAAACTTCTGAAATGGAGCATACACATAACCAAAGAGCACTGTGAACAGCAAAGTTATCTTTCACATTTGAAAAATCAAATGTATTTTGTCATCACTGAAATGATTGTTGCATTTATTAGACATTCCTGTCTTTTGAACACTGCGAATACACATAGTACATTGCTCCTAGAAGCACGTAGTGCATTGTTAGCGGGTTTTTATGTTGTCAAAAACATTAAAAGAAATGTACAAAATGAGATTAGTTGAACATTCTCTAGTGCTCTTTCTAACAAGGTACTAGGAATGTCTATTAACACATTACAGAAGTACAGAGTTTAAGTATTTTTATGCTCTATAAAGCACAGTATTTCTATCAAATATTACTGTTTCAGTGAATAACTGCATTGCAGACTATTTGAATATGCAAGATGCGAAGATATTCTCTGACAATTATCTGAGCATGTATTTCTCCAAAATAAAAATGTTTGTTGTTAGGTTTCTATTGTGCCATGTAAGAAAAAGTATCAATCATTAAGATGCTGAGTTGGGGAAAGTCCAATTTATTTGTATATATCTCTGAGAACACAAATCCTGTTACATAGCATTGACTGTACTTCTCCTGATTCATAGTTCAGCATTTAAACATCATCCTAAGAAGCGTTACAGATAACAGCTCTATTTGACAGTACAGCACTCTAGATTAGGGTTTTCTTCTTCCTTTAAAAAAATTAAAAAATTAAAAACCAAATCACCCAACCCACTATATATTCAGGTCTATTTATGGTACAATGAAACGGTTTGCTCTTGGCAAGGAGAACAATGTGACTCCCGTTTATATAATGCATTACTGTTCTGCTTTCACTATAGTTAGAACATTATTTCATACACTCTAAACTAGGAAGCAATGCAGATGAAGCACTGCCAAGCCTGGCAGAGACCAGAACGTTGAGTGAAGTCCCATCTAGTGGTCTAGTGAGTAATAACGTCGGGAACACGGCTCGGTTCGTTTCCAAAGGATATTACCTTGTCTGCCATACAACACCTCAATGAAATGAAATGAAATAAAAAGCTACTACAGAAGGGCTCTGCAAGAAGTGGAGTCACACTCAACAACATCAAGTGTTTAAAAAGTGTTTAAAAATCTTCATTTTCTAAAATGTGTATGTGAACTTTCCACACTTTAAGCAGTCTCACTTATCAGTTTAAGACCATGTCAATCTCTGCAGAGTTAAGACATTGAATTGCCTCTCACACACAAAAATGCTGCTAATGGTATGATTTTGTGCAGCACTCTACTTTTTCCATTTCCTTAATATCTATGCAATTACTCTGGGGGAGAACTACCCAAACAGTTAAAATGCCACATAAAAGAACACAGGAATAGCACTACAACGTGTGTATGGGAGTGAAAGAAGAATGCCTGAGAAATCAGATCTACATAAAATCTGTCCCTGTTTGCACCTCAGATTGTTTAAAGGCTTTTTGTTCTCTACCTGGGACTAAAGCCAGATGCCATAGTGACACACAGCAGTGTTTGTCATTCCCTAGTCTGTGTTAGTGCTTTCACTGCCACCAGCTGCAGTGAATCTGCAGGCGAGGTGGACAGCTGGCACGGTGAATCCTACAGCTATGCAGTGAATCTGCCTGTGCTCCAGCACGATGCTTTTCACCCTCAAAAGCTAAGCTAACTATGATACTTCAGGTGAAAAAGCAACAGTAATTCTTCAACACAGAGATCTTGATTTAAAAAAAAAAAACAAAAAACTTTTACACTTACCTGTGTAAGTTTTGATAAATTTATCTTCATCAAACTGCCTCCCACAGGCTTTTAAAAAACCACTGACAATACGACAAGCCAACAGCCGAGTAATTTTAGAGTCTTCATCCATGGCAGCAATAATTTGGGGCATTAGCCCATCTTTGACTTTTAAGATCTACAATTAACAGGAAAAGCACAGATGAACAACAGCTCTTCAGTCACTCTAAGACAGTATCTCTATTGGTTACATCAGTTACTGTTATGTCTGACCAATACTGGCTTGCTTAATTTAAAAAGAAAAAGTTAACTATAAAAGTTAACTTGAAAATCTTGGAAGTTACACAGCTCTATTTTTGCCTTTAAGCAAGCTTGGGAAATTAAAATCCACCAGTCGATCATCCAGTTTATGAATGCTCAGTATATATGTAGATGAGTTTTATGTAACTTGTAAAAACTTTAAACTTACTTGCCTTTTTATTTTAAAAAAATCGTTGGCAAGACATTAAATAATTTGGAGACGAGGACTACGTGTGTGTACCAGTAGATGGTGCTCTTATTCTAAAAGGAAGCTTTTAAGTAAAGCCTGTTGTAATACAATGCTTTAGTGAGTTCCATAATTTGACTTTAATATGTACATTTTGTATACATTAATAGAAAAAAAGGAATTAAGGCACTGATTCAGAAAAAAATGTTTCACTAGAACAGTTGTCTCCGATATAAATGTTTCATATATGTGAACTCAACCAGTTATATGTGTTTAAGCACTTTGTTCAATTAAGATCTGTTATAAAGACAATAAAGATTATGAACATTTAACAACATTTTCATTTCATTTAAAAAAAATTCCCTTGTATTTAACATATTTCCAGTATATAATTTCCAAATGTTATTTTGGTTAGTAAAGACGTTTCAAAAAACCTCTCAGATTCAATTAATGCTTAATCACCACGGTGAGTAACATTTCTTCAAGTGCACTCCTTGTTAGCTCTCTACTTCAGTTTCTACAGACACCCTTCAAGTCCTCCTGCCCTTTCCAGAAATCTTTTAGCTTTTTTTTTCCCCCCAAATGGACCTGTGTAAGCTCCAAGGCAACCAGACAACTTGTCTTTGCCGCATGACACAAAAGCATGTCCTGGCTAGCTCCGTGCTGCTGCACAGGCGCTGGCTGGGGGTCCAGTAACGTCAGGTACCCGAGTTGTTGTGCTAATAGTGGTTGGTATTTTGTGTTACAGAACTGACACTGTGCTAGAACAAAGATCTACAAAATGTGATGATGGTGAGTTCTACTGCTCACCATATCACTGGCCACAGGTCTCTTACCAGGATATCATTGTTCCTCCACTAGTGACCGTTTCAAATATTAATACTCAATTACAAGTAATGAATTTTATTATGAAAACTATATATCCATCTGAAAATACTACTCACAATAAGGATTTATTCTTTTTCCCCTCCTTGCATTTATTTTGTTTTTCTGCCTACGGTTTCAAAGTTCATTTGATGAAAAAGAGAGAATTTACCTCTTTTGGAGAAAGCATTTCACAGTGAAGAAGAGCCCAAAGGCATGATACAGCTGTAGTGCGGATGGCAGCTGCTGTTCTTCCAGCATGCCACTGCAGATTAGGAGCCAGTATGTCTTTTATCACAGTCTCAAGGTAGCTAGGGAACAGCCTGAAGCCAAAAATAAGAAAGCAAAATAAAGGTTCATGAGAAAGTGATAAAGAGACTGACAGGATGTAAAGGAGAATTTTCTCTCATAGAAACATAGGCAGAAAAGGACAAAAAAAAACCAAACCACTGTAAAAAAAAATCTTATAAGCCAATGTGATTATAATGTTTGTGATAAGCTTTTCATAACTTAATTTTTCTAGATAATATTTAAACAAATACCTAACATTCATGGAAAGGGGAGGCTAGACTTTCTCCCACTTCAGACGATGCCCATGACTCACTGTGTTATCTTGGTAAACTACTTACCTTCTCTCTGTCTCATTTTCTCCATCTGTGAAGTGGAGATAACACCCCATATGAACGCTGTGAGGATTCATTAATATTTGTAAGGCCCTTTGAGACTGTCCAGTGAAAAGTATTTATAACGTGAAAAGAATGAATGCTATTGATGAGACCTGAACTACTGATAGGGCAGGGAGTCTACACAGAACACTTCAGCTTCCCCTTGGCTCAGAAACTCGTCTCCCTCAAGGATGAGAGGTCTGTAGGATTATCTGATGGTGCCAGTCCCAATACTAGTTTGTTTTTGTTACAAACACACAAATCTGTAATATTTCTGCTGATGCTTCTGCCTCCTCCTCTATAGAATGGGCTACTAAAATGCTCAAAGTTACTGAGAGAGTCAGCAATTGCAATAGGCAGCATTCCCTCACACCCATTTAATTCCAGCTCAAACAATTCTAAATTAAAAGAAAAAGATATAGTTCTTACACACATGTTAAAAACGACTTTGCTGCATCAAAGAGATGTGTGCCTGGCTAAGACTAGATAACTAAGGCTCAGGTTATTCACTCTGTCTCTCTGCCTTACAGAGCAGCTGGCAGCATGGAAAGCAGATGGATAAATAACAGGCTCAATCTACCTTGACTTGTGTCCCGTTCTATTCAAACTTCCCACAGACCTGGACTGCAGCCACCTGAGTGCAAAACAGCACATCACCACCCTGCTGCTTGGCAGAAAGGGAAGAAGCTGCTGCTGACTTTCCCGAGTCCTACATTTCCAGGATGAGTAAGTGGCTCCTACAGAGATGTGCCAAGCCACAGCAGGAACATAATGGATAGACGTGAACAACAAACAGTTACCACGAAGTACTTTTTTAAAAAACCCCCACAACAGCAAAACAAAATCATCCAGCAACGACAATCCAGCAATTAAAAAAAAAAAAAAAATCTATAAGCATATTGTATCAATGTAATAAGAAATATAATTCTATCTACTTCTTTCCTTTAACTACCCTTTACGCACTACAGTTATAGTGTGTAATTCAGGTGTAATCTGACAGAACTATGAGCAGTGAGCCTGCCAGGCCTTAATTATCTATTGCACACACACAGAATGAAAATCTCTGTCTTCAAGATGATGAAAATAGATACGCCTGGCTGCTGCTCAGCCCCTCGGCTAAGGGAGCACTCTGTGGCTGAGAAGTCAGAGCCCCACTCTTGCTCCCTGTCCAGCAGATGGCACTTAAGGTTCAGTAATAACCAGAAATCTGACGTCCCATTAGACACATCTAAATTTGTCAAAAACGTTTAGATTTATGATTTTAAACACCTTTTTTTGAGAATTAATAGTTTTCTATTCAAAAAGTTGCTGGAAAAAAAGCCCCCAAACTAATGATCACCATCATTCCAAATTTCCTTTTAGCTCGTGTATTGGGTCTGACTGGGATAAAAAAAAGGCTTTGTGCTGTGTGTCCTACTGTGCTATCAAGCTGCCTCTGTTTTTAATAAAGCCTTCTGTTAAACTACAAAGAAAAAACAATTCGTCAAAACATAAAGACAAATTCCATCAGCATTATGTTAACCGTAATGCTAAGCTATTTGTGAGAATATTTGTTCTAGTGCTTTGAAATAGAAGCAGTAAAGCAATACCTGGCGATTATCTGACTCAATCATGTCAGACTTAAACAAAAGTAGATGACCACACAACTGTGTTCAGCCTAATAACTGAAAGCCTTCCTATCTAAACTGTTAGAATGTTGTTAAGGAGCTAAACAAATCACTGCCAGCAGTGAATGCAATTGTGTAACCAGGACTTATTACTTCACTATCTCTCATTACCACAAAGATGTATTTTTTTTGCTATTGCTGATGCAATTAAATTCTCCTTCTTACCACTTTCAGATCTTACTGTTGTAAGTCCACGTAACTTAATTCTAAAAGTGAGTCATTTCCATGAAAGAACATACCCAGTCTGTGCTGTTTGTATTTACAAAGTTGAGGTTTTATTCTCAACTGGATATGAACTAACTAAAACATGATCTGTGCATACAGTAATACCTAGCTCCTACACAGGTATAAAAAGCAGAGCTTGGGTTTACATTAAAATTGCTAACCCCCATTTTATAGACTTGCATACTTAAACTTTCATTCCACGTTAATTATTTTTTATACATTTTTGTTCTGGATTGGCTCCTATTCTGCTTTCATGGCACTGCTGCACTTGTCTTTATATGTCTGTGGATTGTTTGTTCTGGATTGGCTCCTATTCTGCTTTCATGAATATGTTTGTGGATTGTTGCGTTTTGGGTTTTTTGTGTGTATGTTTTTGTTTTTTTCCAAACTTGACACCCTAAATCCAGGTAATTTGAAACAAAATCAGATTTGCTTTTACAAATCAAAACCTCCAAAACCATTTTGCAAACAACTCTTCAAACACAAAAAGCTTTACATGTTACTTCCTACATTAAAGCATTTGCTGTGACACTCGTAAGTAGGATTAAGACTTCAAAGAGTCATTGAGCTCCCTCTACTGCTTTTTAGTTTCTGAAGATAAACCTACTGGTAAAATTCATTGCATTGCTCTTGTTCTCAGAGGACAGAGCACCTCATTATGAGTTAGACTGGGCCATCCTCAGCCAGGAGTCATCCTTCATACAAACAGGTCTATTAACCTCATTGGATGTGTCTAATCTTGACAAAAGGCCATTCACTCACAGTGCCCTGAGCGAAACAACTTCCATCATCGCTATCTGCGGAGGGCTGGTGTGCTGTGTGGCTACATTCACTGAGAGTATTACTTTGAAACACATTCTTCTGTTTTTTCCACACTGGTAATTTCCATTTCCTGGGAATCCTAGTGAAGTTGGCAGCTCACTGGGTCTGTTTTCTCTTTCCTCCCTGGCTCCATTATTTACACAAATGACAGGGTTGCAGGCCATGAATACTGTAAATATATCTAAAACCAGTAAAAATATATCTGCATTCATACTAACATGGCCTCATGGAACCTGAATGGATGCTCAACTTTAAGCTGAAAGAGGGGAGGTTTAAATTAGATATTAGGAAGAGGTTTTTCCCTGTGAGGGTGGTCAGACACTGGAACAGGTTGCCCAAGGAAGTTGTGGCTGCTCCTCCCTGGAAGTGTTGAAGGTCAGGTTGGATGAGGCTTTGAGCAACCTGGTCTAGTGGAAGGTGTCCCTGCTGATGGCAGGGGGGTTGGAACTAGATGATCTTTAAGGTCCCTTCCAACCCAAACCATTCTATGATTCTATGATTCAACATACCAGAATGCCCACTGAGTGCTAATTTGCTCATCAGAATAATGAAAAAACTTTTAAGTATAAATGACCATTGCTATCAAAGAAGGAAGAACGCTTCCTTGTTTGGGTTTTTTGGTGAGTTCTTTTGTTTTCTTTTTTAAGAGTTAAACATGAAAAAATATGCATCAGAATACATTTACATACTAAATACAGCAGGCACTGGGAAAAGCAGAGCAGACGTGGTTTATGTATTCAGGACAACTTTGCAGAATTGTTTGCACTACTAGTAAGGTTAAATTAATAATGACAAAAAAGCCCCACTGTTGGCATTGTTATAAATGGAGGGGTTTTATAAGCACCGTAAATTACAGTGAGATTGTACTTGGAATGCATAAATAGTGCCAAGCAACAGGAGACTTCCATCTTCAGTCACTGAGAGTAATAATAATCCCTTATCAAACATTTAGTTTAATGCTTTTTAAACACCATGCTATATCATGGGCATTTTTAAATGCCTATTTTTGAGGTGTTTTATTGTTTCCTTAAAATGACTACAGGCAAAGTTTAAGGATTTAGGAGCTGGCTGTGAGAAAAAAGAAAAAAACCAAAAAACCCACTAACCCACTCATATTTCTTTCCTAAGAATCCCCATTTTAGCTTTCAAACATGTATTCTTTTCAACTATAGCTCTTTATATTCTGAAAACTATCCAGATCTGCATGACAATCATTTTAATTCTCCATAGTGGCAGAGGTAGGAAGTAGAGGAAGAGTAGAAGTCCAGACTTCAATTTACTTATATTTTTTTAAAATTATTGCACTCCACCCCTTTAAGCATTGTTAAAAAATACAGTAAGAAAAATATGCTGTAGAATATGGTGGGAAAGTCTTTCTTCTTCTTCTTGACATACTAACACAGACACAATTATAGGGGTTAAATAACTACCATGGTCATTACTTTTTAATGCCACCACAGTGTTCAAATAGTTGTGTGAAATTAGAACTCTACTTACCCCTGAGAATTGACGGTTTCACTTGGTTTCTGGAGCAACTGTGATAAAACAGTGAAAAGTTTTAAACGCATCTGGGGATCTTTGTTTGGCTGAAGACACGTCTTAAGAATGAGAATAAAGTTATTTAGAGCTTCACCTATGACAGGACCTAGAAAATAAACATGTAAGATTTATTTCAGAGTACTAAGAAGTTCTATTTAGATGTTTAATATGGATGCATTAAAATTTGTAATATGTCTGGTATTAATGAAAAATTATACTGAGTCTGAAACGACCACGACACCACCCCAAACAGCAGCATTAACTATGCTTTTTGCTTCTTTCAAGTTTTCCCACGTGCAGCATTCAAGGAAAGATGCTCATGACTCCCAGAGGCAGAGGAAAGGGCACGTTCGAAAGGGTCAGTATCAAAACACGGATCATAGAATACTGCTGCAATAATTCTTTCTCCATGTTTAAATAATGCTTATTTGCATTTTACAAGATAATCTAAAATACAATTAATTTTAGAAGCTATTTGAAATAAAAATATTTTCCAAATTCATTCTCTAGTCTGTTAACATTTTGACATCCTATGATGAAGTCTGTTTTCACCACTAAACAATAAACAAACAAACCACCCCTAAGCTACTATCCCAACATCTGAAGATGTGATTTTCCCAAAACACAAGGAAGTTTGTGTGTTTCTCCTTGATAAAGATTTTAAAGAGGAAGAATACATGCAGACTATACACATGCTTTATTCTGCAAGACTCTTGCTATAGAATACTCTTTCTGCTCTATGTTTGCAATTAACTACTTTCCTCTAGGAACTTCTTCAGCTTTGCATCCTTGTGGTGCACATTCCATTCAACTCCAGTCACTCAGAAAATCCTCCCAGAAGGAGACACAACACTGGCATTTCTGATGACAAGAATATTCCTCACACATGGAATGGACAGATTGAAGTATTCAAGATTTCAAAACAAGTTCAACAGCACTTAATAATATTTGGAAATTTAATGTTTAAAACAATAATATAAAACTCCCAAATCTTCACTGTCTAGACTGAAGCAATACAGGGTGTTGAACTGCAGTTTACTAAATTTCTGTGCCAACAAATAAGTCTTTATTTTCACAGCATTTATTCAAAATAAATTGCTTCGTGTGAGTTCTGAGACATTTAAAAGATACTACTGTTATATCAATCTGATAACTGCAAATTCAACAGATGGAAAATAAACAAAATAAACTACATTGCTAATTTCAGCTTAAGCACATGTTCATGAAAAAACAGTAAAAAACTGAGAAATTTAAAATGAGTAAACCTGGTTAAACTGATTAAAAACAACTTTATGTGTGGGAATGAAAAGAAAGGAAAAAAAAAATAGCTCTAGGAGCTGCTGTGTCAGACAGAAAACACAGACAATAGCATATTACCAGTGCTGAGTGCAAGCCAAAAATGTTTGCCCAGACATTCGATGATTTATTTAGCATTAAGGAAAACAGAGACAACTGTCTAGAAGTCCCTCAGTCATGGAAATCAGAGCACATATATACAGAAAGTTTGGGCGCCGAGATCTCATGCTGAAGAAATTTTTTGTTCTCTCCACAGATGAGAAAAAGTAGTTATGCTGTTTGCTGCACAAAGCAGCAAGTGGGTGCTTCACATACATTTCTTGAGGCTTTTGAGATTCAAGGATTAAATGTAGAAGATGGAGTGCCTTAAAACATACCGTCCACATTTAACTATCTGCAGCAGCAATAATAATACTTCACCTGTAGCTGAAGTAACTGTCTACATCCCCTTTTTAACTAGCAGAAAGGAAAAAACACCAACAAAACAGGACTCTCCATTTTAATAATCTTAAAATGGGTGTCTAGGTGAAAAGAACTGCCTGTCACTGCATCCCTGGACTGTAGATGGAGAGCTTCATCAGAGGAGTGTTCACAGGCCAGATCTGAAGCGAGGTAAAACATAGGCAAAAGTGTTTCACTAATCTATACACAGCAATGTGTTGAAGAATGTAAGTGAGGAAATGTTTGTACAGAAAGATAGGATCTTTTATTAGACTAGTGAATAGATGGAAAAAAATAGATAAGTCCTGTCAGTTCATCCCCCCATCACCTTTACCTATTTCATTTACCTGAAAGTGTCCTTTAACATATGTGCTTTTAGTACGCTCCTTGCTGCCAAGCAGTCTTGTCAAGTTTGATCTGTTTGAACATTTTTGATTTTGCTTTCCATCATATTCTTGTGAAGTTTCTGAATATTACACTATTCATTATAAAAAACTGTGTCTGCAGGCTATGGAGAGTATGACTTTATTTTTGTTTAGCACTACTAAGTAATTGTACCTGAATGAGTTGCGATGGCATCCAACTGTAATATTTCTGGAGAATAGCATGTCCAACATTCACATGATACTGAAACCCATTCCATAAGCTCAATTATATGCTGTTTGTAGAGATAAAGAAAACTATCCAGTTGCTGCACTTCAGCTAATGAAGACATTGTTTCCTCTACCTGTTAAAAGAGAGACAAGATACTTTATCCTAACTGAAACAGTGTTAAAAAAAAGAAAAAAAAAACCTTTCAGAACTCACAATTATTCTGTAAGAACAGAAGGGACACAAGATTTTCACAGTTTCTACCTGGACAATCAAGATTGATATTTAATGTCTGCTTATACTACATTCATTAACTTTTATTTAAAGTTAAACATTTGTCCTGATTTCAAAATTAAATCATAAGGAACACAGCAATATAACAGCAAAATGAAAGGATCTCTAATCCATAAGAAAACCCATGTAAAAACTAACCACATCATAAAAAAGCTCCTACTAGTCTTAAAGATGTGATTTTTCTCCTTAATTTAAGAATGCTTTAAAACATTAACATAGAGGGAATTTCTCAGTCTCATCTAGCAGGCTATGGCAGTTTCAAAAAACTAGTGCTGTTGTGCTCCAAGAGGACATGGTATTTCCCCTCTCTCCCTCCCTTTTTTCCCCCCCACAATTTTAATTATGCAAGATGCTCTCTCTTTACAGTAGCTGGGCAGATTAATTTTGAAGTCCTCAACTTCTGTTGCTTCGAAGTACCAAAATGCTCTGTAACATTTGAAATACCTTCTTCATATTTACATTTAGACTATTCCATGAGACAGGCAAATAAAACATGTACAAATGAAACAGGTAAAAAGAACTACTAAATGAATTCCAGACATGATCATGCTTGGCAAGGAAGCCTTAATCACTTGTAGCAGATGTATTTCAAAGCAAAGGAAAATTTGCTGAAGACTACTACCAGAGGCACAACACTTCTCTAAGGAAGAGATTAAAAGCATGCTGAAAGCAGCACCTATAGTCTTAGTGATTTCAGTGGACAGTGAATCAAGAATGGGGAGCAAGACACCGTTAGAAACTCCACTGAGAAATAACGTCATCAGCGTGGCCAGTTCTAGCAGGGAAAGACGTAGTGTTGTGCTGCAAGTGACATCATTGGACTCACAGTGGTTGAGTAGAACTACAAATTGTAGTCATATTTTTAATATTTTTAAGCTGAACTCAACTGTAAGAGTTAGCTGAAACATGTCTAGGACCTTTAGACTTTTACAGACTAATCACTTGTCAGACAAAGATATTATTATGGAAGTACCAGATGTAGAGAAAAAGAAATTAGATATCTAGAAAAAATAATAATAATAAAAATAAATCAGGATTTGCTAAGGATGAAGGTTACTCTTAAAGCAGGATTGCCTGCCTCAAGCACAATAGACTTCTCCTTTCTGAAAGCATTTGGCCAGCCAGCTGAAACAACTCAGAATAACTTGTATGTAAAATATTCATTTATCTGTAAATTAATTGGAACATCTTACATGACAGAATATGTCAAGACAGAAACTGTTCCCCATTATTTATCCCACCACAATCTGCAAAAGGTTTTTTTCTATTGAACAAAAGAGATAACAAAATAAAAAATTGTTCACAGGCGATTTAAAATAAACTCTAAGTAGCTTCAAGAGTGCAATTAAAAAAAAAGATAAAATAAATTAAATATGCCAATAGACTGATGTGTATCTTCACATTAAGAAGTGTCTCAGAGTTGGAAAAAAAACCCAACAAAACAACAAGAGTGATTTTCTTTCCAATATTTGAAAGCTAATAAGTTTAATGACACATTATTTTCAGGCTAATAATCAATGTGAACCAAAAGAAGAGCCAAGATAGCACAGGCTACTGGTAATGAAACAAAATCTTATCTTTACACCACCAGTTAAATCACTGACAAGCTCAATACATGCTTAACAGACTCTAACAACTGATAGGGCTTCAGTCTATTTGGGGCTGTAAACAATCCTCCTCACGATGACACTGAAGTGCTCAGTTGGTGGTCTTGTTCTTTTTCCTTAGCCCTAAGCAACCAGAAACACTGATGAACACAAAACAAAGGGGCCAAAAATCAAGTAAGTAGGAGGGGTAGCAACATGCACAATCAGGTCACATCACTTGTGGTATCTCATATTTCTGTGATCTCCTGTTCCCTTATATTAGAGCCTGAATTGAAGTTCTATAATTCAAATTTTTGAATAATTTATGTTTATACTCAAAATCTTTCGATGCTGAATACAGACTTATTTTCCAAACAATAAATTTCTACTTGTAAAGCTAGATGTAATAGATTAGTTTTATATGGTCTTAAGCTATTTTAACAGGGACTTCTTGGCTTCTGCAAGTTGTACAGCTCACTTTGAAGTTCTAGAATAATCAGTAACTAGAGAGAAAAAAAAAAATAAAATCAAGCCATATTTGTCTTTGTGACAAATTTGAAATATTGCAATTATGTAATCTTGTTGCCAGATTTTTTATCTGCCTAGCTGAAAGAAAGGCTAATGAGAAAAAGGATTCTCATCCAAAGTACTGTCAACTTTAAAAATCATCTGTAACTGCAGGAACATCTTAAACCTTTAATAATCTTGGGAGATGAACTTTTCTGTATATGAAAATCAGGCTTTATCTCCATGAAACCACTTTCTTTGTAGAAGTATGAATTTGTAAGGTTTTAAATGGACATTGCTGACTTGATAGACCACTGTAGGGCTAAACAGACAAGATACTGCAAAACATACCAGATCCATGTGTCTGAGGCTGACCTGAGTAGACTGTTTAAAACAAACAAACAAACAAACAAAAAACCCCCCCAAAATCCCACTCTCACACTGGCTCTCCATGAAACAGATCTTCACGCCACACCTCTTTGACCTGCAAAGTCTTTTCAATATCTGTTTCAAGCTTTGTTCTATTTCACTTCTTTCAGAGTAGTTTTCTAAGTGTATTCCTCCTCAGAGGCAGCCTGTCAGCTCTGGGGCCATAAATACTGATGCTACACAGGCCTTTGGAGCACCATGCCTGGGAGCAAGAGAAAACGATGGAGAAGAGCCGCTGCATTTAAGGCACACATTTGAAAACAAGACAACTTGGATAGGTCATAATTGCACTACACAAGGGTGGCTTGCTGATTTATTTGATATTTAGCTTGGTGAAGAAAGAGGAAAAGAGAAATAAGGGGGTGAGATAATGTTTAGCCAAAAAACCTCATCTATTATCAAAGCACCTACAGATGTCCTTGATTGTAAAGCATTC